>NW_010309906.1:0-26459 GCF_000700745.2 Antrostomus carolinensis | reverse complement strand
CGCTCTTCTAATTACTAAAAATAAAACCAGCTGTATTTCAGCTAAAAACCAGGACATCCCTGAGGGAAAAAATGGCCATGCAGAATTTGGGAGGGGTGGGGGAAAGTGTGCAGTGAAGCCTCTTAAGAACTTCCCTAACAATAAAGTAGCTTTCTAGAGACAGAAAAGCTCTGGGAAGACCATGGCTGGGTCCCTTCCAGCTCACAACATTCTATGCTTCTATGCTTCTATGCTTTGGAAAGACAACACTGCATACTAGGCTCTCCATTTCCAGTTCACAATAGAGGGACACAGTGTAAGTAAGGCTGTCAGGGAGCAAAATATGATGATTCCTCCAGCATATTCATTCCTCTGTACAGTTGCCCATGGGCCAACAAAGCTTGGAAACCAACTGCTGCCAGGAACCTGTGGAGCACAAGCCTTGCACTTGTTTTGATAGACATCTCTAACACTGGGGAGATAATAAAATAACATAATCATAAATTTAATGTAGTCTATGTAACAATGAAACAAGGTTGATGAATAACACATTCCTTTGCTGTAGCACTTTTACAAATAAATATTAAAACACTTTCTAAGTGGGGTGCTGTAGACGTCATTGCAACACTTAGTTGAAATACAAGAAACTGATGCACAGTGCAGCAAATTGACTTGCCCACGGTCACTCAGCCGACTAGAGGCAAGGCTGGTCTCTGTTTCTTGAATGTGTCCCCAAGACCAGAAGACCTCCTCTTACACTATTCTTTTCTATTGTTTTGTGAAGAGGTTATGGCAGAGCTAAGCTGTACGCATTCTGGCTCAACCTAGCAGGATAAAGTAGTATCTCTGTGTGCCAAGTTGAAGCCTTCCATTTTGGGACATATCAACAATTGCTCCTCTTGCAGGATTTGCCAGGAAAACAGAACTACCATTTCAGTCCAACTCAGATGCATGTTACTTGGTACCCAACTTGAACATATCCTAGGTTTCAGTCTGGAAGTTAATATGGGCCAGGGACCATTCCCAATAGATAGTGCTAACAACCTCCAGGCACTTTGTGCTGAAGAACAAGTAGTTACTAAAGGACAAGCAAGGGGTAATTGGTGCATTTGGAATTTATCTCCGGTTTATTTTGAGTTTTGAATTTTCTGTGTTTGGAAACATCCCTCTCTCTGTGACCATCTTGGTGACAAAGAGCTGGCAGCTAGAGTGCTGATAGAGGGTTGAAAGAAGAAGAAAGGAATCTAATACTGTGTCAGAAACCTGACTGTGGGCTCCTCTGTGGTCTTTCTTTTTTTGCTAGGCTTCAAAGTGATTTGATATAATGTAATTGTTTTATGCAATTTTTGCAATTTATGCAAAATGTTATACTATTTAGTAATATGGTACCTACAGGTAAATCTGTAGGCAAAATGTATCAGTAACAGGAAAATTCTGGTTTCATTACAGCTTAATACTAATGCAATCAACTGCCTATTTCAGAGTCTATGAAGTCAATCAAAAACCTCCACGGTCTGGACCCGGATCTAACTACAGATTCAGATTGTGGGTCACAGCAACACTTTTGCTACAGGGTATGGTGAAATCTCATAGAAGCCAGTTGGTTCAGGACCAGATACCAATCTAAAAAATTAAATTTCCTTTAGGTAATGTATGAATAGCATTTTAGTAACTAAAATTTATTTCCATTCCCAATGACATAGTGATTAAGGTGGCAGTCAGAGTCCACAAAACAAATGCACATCAATAGTTTAAGTAACTAAATTTGCTGCTTTTTTTTGAAACTTCTAATAAAAATATCACTGCAGCACTTTCAGAGTACTCTCCAGGCAGTTTGTTCATTACCACTTTTGATGACATCATCCAGTTTGGCTGTTCAACACTGAACTAATGATTTTCAAATAAAACTCAGATTAATAAATCTGAGAGTGGGAAACCCAGTCATTGACATAGGGTGGTGTGAAGACTATGACAATATCACACTAAAGCATTTTTCTTATTTACCAATAGCTACTTGCATCAATATTTCAGGACAGGCTTTTTAAATTATTAATTATAAAGGTTTGATTACATACACATTCAAATCTTGGCAGGATGATATGAGGAGACATTAATGACATTAATAGTATTAAAGATATCATATGCTACCTTCAAAGTTCAAGACAAACACATAGAAAATATTAGAATACTAAGTGGTGGACTGACATGGGACCATTAGCCAGGATATAAATCTGAATGGACTAGAGATAAGACAATGAAGTACCATTTTCACTGAAAGACAAGCAGGAGGGTGGGCAGCTGAATTTTAGAGGTACTTTCTTTCTTTTTCCTTCTTCCTTGATATACACTGAATACATACAGACAGGAGGTAGTCAGCAGGAGTTCAGCATAAGAGCTTGAACCAGCAAAAATATATCTTTATGCTTAAGCTACTTTTTTAGTGCTGAAGAAGGATTTATAATTTGAGAAGGAGAATTTGAAACTTTAGCATGGTAATTCAGGACATTTGGGGAGAGGTAGGGTAGTTCTTGGTTTATATTTTGTTACAGATTGTATGCTTATATTGAGATTAAATTAGAATAAAATTAAGGGATGCCAACAGAATAATGAAATGTCATTGCCATGACTATATGTTTTAGAAGAAAATATTAATTTTTGGAAACAAAATATGTTTATGTATTTATATAAATACTTACGTGCATCAAGCAGGTCAGTTAAGAAAGGTAAGAAAGGATCATTGCAGATGGTTCAGTTGAGGGTTATAACAATATTAAAAATATAAAACAGTAAGTGCCATGGTGAACAAAACAAACTCCAAAGCATATTAAGGTAGTATGAGAAGAACGTAGTGTACTGCAGGGTAAGAGGTCAGAATCCAGAACTGGAATTCAGCACAACAATCTTTGAATAAAAAGAAATATCCCTGAAATGCCCACTATATTTATTTTTATTATAACTACATAGTGATCAAGTATAGGATACTACCATTTGTTGAATGACTTCCTGAAATAACCTCTTATGGACTGTCCCTGAGCTATCTTTGAGTAATTTAATGTCTGTGGTGCAGCCAGGGAATATCATATTCAGCACCAAGAACACATGATGGATGATATATGGTCAGAGTCCATATCCTTAACATGGTCACACACACATTAGCTATGTTCATCTACTGCAATGTGTCTGAGAGATGTAATAAACTGATCCCAAAGAGACTTTAGCTTGTATGATCTTTGAGGCAGTATGAGGAAAAATAAGTCACTGTATCTTGAAGGAAAACATGAAGTTAGCAGAGTGATGAAAGGAGCAAAGTTGCACTGTGGCTCAGGAACTGTCAGGATGGTGATGGAATGACAAAAGGATGGTCACAGGTTATCCTTGTCAAGAAGAGAACAAGAAGAGAAAAGTGTTAAAAGAAATTCTTGATGCATTTTTTTTCTGCTCCATCAAAAGCTGCACATCAAATTAAAAAATGAACCTATTCTGAAAATGTTAGCACACAAATTTTACAATCAGATGGTTCATATTGTGAATAAATTTACCACTAATACAGTATACTGATACACAACGCAAGTATGAATTTTAACACTAGCGAGATATTCTCTAAACACCATTTGCCTAGTTCAATCCATTTGATTCTCATTGTCAGAAGAAATTGGTGCTTCTGCGTATCCAATATGAGGGGTCAGATTTTCAGAAAATAATCACTTTCTAATTTGACTAAAAAAAAAAAGAAAGTCACTGTTTGCTTTTTAACAGTTTGACAGCTTTGTTTTTAAGCAAATTCTCCTCCACAGTTCTATGGTACCAATGACAAAATCAGACGATATCCCAGTTTAGTGAAGTCCTTCCCTGTGACATTTTGTGGTGCCCTATATAGAAAATTCAAATATCAGGAGCAGAAAGAAAATATCAGGTAGTAAAAGCAACACATCTTTTAAATATCAAGTACAGAAGTTTTAGATATTACATAGAAGTCTGTCACTAAGTTGCCTTCTACTAGAAGACTAGTGTTCTTCTAGGTTTTTCTCAATTGGCAGAGATTTTTCCTAAAGAAAATATCATACTGTCTAGCCCCTTTAATACTTATCTACCATCAAGATACAAAACAAATACAAAATTTAGGTTGCTTTTTTGGCACATGAAACAGGTGGAACATTTCTTCTTTGTCCAACATGAAAGATTGTTGCATCTCTGAACTTTAAGGCATGTGTCCTTTGGAGTAATGCCCCTTCCGCTGGTTCTCCTCAAATACTGGCAGTTGGTCAACTTCTTTCCTTGGCTTTGCCAATGACAATATTCTGTGCTTCAGTGTTCCCTTTGTGTATCTGTGTCTGACATGATTTTCCTTGCATACAGAGAAAAGTATACAGTATTTTGGTTTGAATAGTGTAAGTAAAACAAGTTGCCTGCAGACTTTACGCAAATGAATTTTGCAATGTGTAATAGTGAGAAGAAGTCCACAAATTAGTTTAAATATAAAATTTTCTCTGAAACAGGCTGATAAAAATATGGGACTTACCTTATCCCAGTAGCTGGACTTTTGGTTCTGGAGGAAGAAGGAAGGAAGAAGACTGAGATGCTCCCATTCTGTTTAGAACCTTACATCAAAAGTACATGTGCATCACTAACAACAGTGCAAATCACTTCAAATGCTGGTGCTGCCCTGTTTGTCCTATTTTATCTGACCATGTTTCCCCTCCCCATCTAGTTACCAAGCATCAGTTCCTCTCCAAACAAGTCAATGTATATGCACATTGAAACTGGATGGATTTTTTCATGTTTACTGCTGTGTCTCATGAACAGGTTGCTTATGACTAATAGTAGAATCTCTATGGAAAGAAAAAAGAAATGTATCTTTACCTCTTTAAAAGGCAAATGTCCACAGTGGTATATTTTTAGCACGAGCAATCCACTGTTACTAGAGCTAAGATTTGCAAAAATTTATGTGGTTTTGGGTCCTTTGATACTTTATTA
This sequence comes from Antrostomus carolinensis, assembly GCF_000700745.2. Lineage (NCBI taxonomy): Eukaryota > Metazoa > Chordata > Aves > Caprimulgiformes > Caprimulgidae > Antrostomus > Antrostomus carolinensis. The sequence continues at coordinate 21,506 of NW_010309906.1, read as the reverse complement.
CTCTGAAGCACTCTAGTTTTCATCGTCCTTGGATCACATATTGGTGTCCATAAGGGGTCCAAGATACTTTCAAAGACTATCTAAAGTCTGTAGATTTTTTTTTAATATGTAAACCTGGTATTAAAGTATACTTCAGTCTTTCATTTTCTTTGTTTTAATATGCAACATTGATCTACATTGGAACAGATGGAAAAAGACAACATTTACAGTGCACTCAGGAACATCCTTTCATTTTCACCTGCAGAAGGAGTGGAGACAGTTAACAGCTCTGTATGTAATTGTAGATTTGTTTTTCATTACATTTAAAATGTTTATCCTGTTGGCTTCAAGATTAGGAAAAGTCTGCACAGCAAATCAAAGCATTAAATACACAAGTCTCGATTTGACATCAAATGTATATTGAAAGTTTTCTCATCTCAGTTTACCAGAAATTCAGATGATGATATCAAAACAGGACAAGAAAGGGGAAATAAAGAAAAAAGTTTAGTATTATCAAATTGCAGCTCTGGATCAATTTGTCTGTCCAGCACAATAAAGTTCTTACTGTCTATGGGACTTCAGAGAAATCAGTCTTCTTACTTGGTCTTTGAAGTCACCAAGACACCATTGCCTATGATAAAAGAGTTTATTTATAACTTGGTCAGCTTATGTCTTTTCCCACTGAACCAGCAGGCTTTCCAAGGTTTGGGGATATAATTTCAAGGGCTGTTAAACCTCTGTCAAAGTTTTTCTGGCCCCCTAAGGAGCCTGACTATCCAGCATTCTGTTTGCTATGACAGGGTTTCATGTGAAAGCATTCAGAAAACTGACAGTTTTAACTACAGTAGTTTTTTGTAACAGAAAGTGGCATTTAATCTTAAAAAAAAAAGCATTACCAAATCAGCATATAATTGGGGTTTTATTTCCTGCCTTTTTCCCCTTTTCTTTTTGCTGTCCTAAGAGATAAGACGAAGCATAATGCTGTAAGATCCTGATCTCTATGGGAAGATGCTGTTTATATATAACCTGGCAAACTGCAAGGGGCAGGAATCAGGGGTTTTACTATGATGAAAGATGTTAGAACAAACCCTCAGAAGGTATTATAGCATAGAATGCTGTTTTAGGATAATATTGTAATCCTTCTGCCAGTTGTCAACAGTAAACATAAAGACTGACTTAAATAATCTAAAGTGCTAGTTCTTAAAGTTCCTGGTTTCTCTTGTCACACTGAGCACATCTACTGTCAAGATTTTCACTGAAAACTGCATAAAGTGTTGCTGAGAGTTAACAACAGATCACATATTGTGACCCCACAGTTTGGGGTTCCCTTGATCCAGAGGTTCTCCAAGAATGAGCAGATACCAACTGGTTCAATGAAAATCTGCATCTGGAGCTCTAGATAGTGTTTTGGTCTTTCTGTATTATAAATCAGTCCAACAAATGAGATTGCCAAAATTATAAGACTGACTAAAAAAACATAGAAGAATTTGAAAAATAACAAGAAATGTAGGCTATTCTTGTGACTTGATTTCCCTTTTTGAACTGTAGGGATCCCTACTTTCAAACTTTCCTTCATAGTCTTGTGAGCAATAAATTTTCTTTTCTTCTTTTAAATTCAGGCCAAAACTCTCACATAATCTGACTCAAGATACTGGGGTTAGTGCAAGCACCACATTTAGTGAGGATGAAGAAAAATAATGGAAGTTGTCCACACTTTTCTGAAAATAATTGTACATATGTTTACCTTCTGATAGTAAATAGCACAGAGATAGGCACAGTGAATTAAGAATACTTCCAGCTTAGTAGCAGAGCAAATCTTAAAAATAGCTATTTGGAGGCAGAGTCAAGGTCCATCCTAACCAGTATCCTGCTTCTGACAGCAGGCAAGGGTGGAAATGCAGGGAAGGGTGGAAACGTGGGGAAGGGTGTAAGGGCAGGAAAGCTCTGTCGTGTTTCTTCCCTGGCATACTCCACCATCAGCTTTTGGGGACTTCCTAGGACTGAGCTAGTATCTCCATAAGTTAATTAAATGGATATTTCAGAAAAATAAATTATCTAAAACAAGAACAAGAAAAAAGAAAGGCTGACAATAAGAGAACAGGGACTGTTGCATTTATTAGACTGAGTAAGGAACTGATGAAATAGGACAAGTGCTTGCATTAGCCGAAGCATCATAAATTTGCCAGAATTGGTGCACAGACTGTTATTGCAGTCACAAAAATATTTTATCAATAAGTGTTGTATTCAGGTACATTTGCCCAGACAATCACAGCCTTAACACATTCTTCTTAATGATGTCTGTTAACATTAAACAAGGTCTTGGTGAATGTCATAGTGTAGGAAAGTTTTCATCTTTGTCTTCTGTTGATACTTTATATACATTTAGCAGGTAGCATCACACTTCTGCAGGAGGAGATAGTGTCATAGAGCTGTTCTTGCATGTCTGTTTTTTTCCTCCCTTAAAACGGAGAAGTTCATTGTCCTTCAATGTGTGCAAGACATTCTGTGTTTGTACATATTATGTATGTGAAGTGGTTTGTGCTGATTAAGCAAAAGGTATTATAAAATGGCAAAGTATTTTTTTAGTAAAAATTTATACGTGTTGCTCCAAATGATTGAGCTGGTGTAAAGAAATTTGCACTGTGTCAAGTCAACTCAATGAAAAATACATTAACACTTCCTTGCTTTGATGTCAAAGATCTTGAAAAATATTATGGTGGAAAATAAATACTTTGTCCCTATAGCTGGACTGGTTTCCACTGTGAATCTATTAAAATAAGGAGTTTCTCTTGCAGATTAGTGGCACCCAGAGTTGATTTAGGCAATGACCACTTTGGAAGTCAATTTGTATTTGAATCAGGAAATGACTCAGTATTTTCTGAAGTCTTACTTCAAAGCTCACTCTTTTACAGTTAGGTAAAAATGATATCACATCATCAGAATGTTAAATTAAACAATTGCACTGAGGCCAGGTTTTATTTCTGATGGTTCATTAAACTGGTTTTTCATACTGTATATACCTTTCCCAGGATGATGTTTTGTCATATTTGGACAATTAGTGAATAGTGTGATATATATGTTCCCCAGTTCTACGACACCTTCTGTAATACTGTGTGTCACTCTGTTTTATGTTGCCATACATATAGCTTGTCTGTAGTGTGTTAGAATTAGTAGACTTACAGTTTATGAATCTCCCGACACTATAACCTATTATTATGTTAGCTGTAATGGGACCTTCAAGTGAAGGTGATAATAAAAAAACATGTTAGCCAATCAGAAGCATTTCTACAGTCAAATGACAATGGAAAAGGAAATATTTTAACAAAGAAACATTAATAAAGCCCAGAACCAATGCAAATAAAATCTCTGAGGAAGACTATCTGAAGAAACATCCCATACTTTTGGCATAGTGTAGTTTACTGTATGCCCGACACATTTTCCACAAAGCTCTTGTATATTTTCTGTATGAAAATCTAAAGCAAAAGTCTTACGTTTAGCAGTTGAAAAAATATAGGAGATTTAAAACAGCAACAGTTCTGCTGTATCCCTACAGATTTTTTTTGGCAAATGGATCTGAAGGAAATGATCTATCTCAAAAAAAGAGAGAGAAAAAAAGGCTGATTAATATGGTCATATAATATGATTGAGGTCTTTCTTTCTTTAAGAAGTAAAAGGTTTGTGTGGACTACAGAAACACACATGAATAACTATTATTGTTATTATTAGGAAGTGTATTTTCAATATGATCAGCTTCAGTCTTGGTGCTGATTGAATTAAGGAAGCACTGGGCTCTGTGACCAAGCCCTGCTTGTTCATGCCATGGTCCCCTTATGTGAGGGACACTGAGATGCGCTACAAGCAGGCACTGCAGTCCCCTCTGTCATTAAGGCTGCTCCTCTAGGCAGTGTAAATACACTAAGATGTTAAATGCACTATGCAGTTACCTCAGACAGAAAATATTGTTGCTTTTCTCTGTGGTAGCAGACACTTTGCCGCCATATTATCCACATCAACCCTATTTTATCCTACTTTGCTTCACCTTGTAAATTGCCATAGTGATTTTACATCTGCACGGTTGACTATTTTTGAAACTTTGTCAATGAAGCCAACATAACTTTGCAGGAATTCAAAGGTAGGCACAGGTCATCCACGTTCACAAGCCTGTCATGCTGCAGATGGATACATCCACAGGGACATAAGGGAAACCAATTCCACTAAAAGGGAATTTTGCTTTTTTTTGTTTCTTCCCTTCAGATGAATGCAGATGAAGAATCACAAATGTATCTATTTCAAAGAGTTTAAGAGGTGTTTCAATAACCTACAGACAGTTTGTTACTACACTTGACATATTTTGAAACTGTAATTATGGAAGACTTCCAGAAAATCTCAACATGACTGGAAGAGTTTGAGGTAAAATGTGCATGGTAAAAGCAGAGATCCCTTTGCTTAGCTTAAGCTTCAAGCAGAACAGTGCAATGACAGAAGAAATGAAGTTTCATTCAGAAATGTAATTTGTTTAAAAACAATCAAACAGAGATGGTCACAAGCTGGAAGAATGAAAGAGCTCAATATTTTAGGCAGGAAAATACTTTATAAAACATTGTAAAATCTAAACAAGTGAAGTGTTTGTGTAACCAAAATCAAACTCTTAGTAATATTTGTCTTAAAACATTTATCAACACCATGATGAAGCATAGAAGGTGGATTGGAAGCATGTCTAATTTAAAAACACACACTACACTGATTTATTTTTTAACAAATATGAATGACTTTGAATTTAAGGTAATAGTAAATAAGTTTGATAAAACTTTTGAGATATATAAATATATGTGCTTTCATATATATAAGCACACTGTATGCAAAGTGCCAGTGGTGGAGAGCAGAAATACACTGAGCCAAGGTTGAGAAAAGTTAAACTGACATATTTATAACACTTTAATATGCTCTGGTCTTGTAGGACTACATTCATTGGTCTCCATAATTTCCACGACTCTTCATTGCAGATGGGAAACGGAATATTTTCGTGTTTTAATTGTCAGCAAAATGCTGCAAAACATCTTTTCATTGTAGTTAAGGTTGTGCAAAAACAATTACTAAAATCACCTGTAAATCCTAACTCCATTTATCTCAGTTAACTGAAATAAACAGGCAGAGGATTACCAAGATTCAGCCAGACTCAGGGTAAAAGTTGACATCACAGTGCTCTTTATTTCTTGAAAGAAATAATATAAGCTATACCTTCTAACGTCTTGATCATCTAACACCAATGTGAGAGAGATTCAGTTTTCCCAGGTGACAACATCACTAAGCAAGTATGAATTGCAATTATTCTAGAAAAGCATGAATCCACCACACTTTGTTACAAACCCTTCAGATGATGGACAGATTATGACAGCTAAGAAGATGAAATCCTTGCCTTCTTTTCAGCCCATTTCAACTTATTAAAATAAAGCTTATTTTAGCTTGGTCCACACTCCAGCTACCATAGGAAATAAGACAGGAGGTTGCTTTTCAAGAAGCACTCTTACAAACCTTTGTAAGGTGGTATGGTCTTGCCACGCAAAGCATCACAATGCCTCAGAAATGTTACTGTAATGGAGATAGAGTGGTAGGCCAAAGTTAGGTTAGAGTCTTCAGCATTGTAAGCAGCTCAGTGGGAAAAAGGTGACTGAGCCACCATGCAGAGTGTCACCTCAAATATTATTTTGAGCAACCACTTTTATTAAGGAGCCAAATGCAGTTTATTGAGAGAAATTTTATCAACTATAATTAAAATGAAAAATCAAAAGGTACAAATCTCAAAAATTTGGAAGATGAATACCTAGAAACATTGAAGAAAAATATCCACATAGCTAACCTAAGTGTGGGCCTGGAAAGCCAAGTGTCATGGGGGAATGCCAGTAGCCAGCTTAGTTATTCCTTCCCACAGTAAATCCCTGTTCAAGTACCACTGTTACTACTACTTTTTATTCATGGTGTTATGGGATCAGATTCTTTCAGAAGAATCCCAACAATGGCCCACATCCACAGGTGTCATATTTTAGATAATATTCCAGTGTTACTGGTCTCAGATATGGAAAATGAAGAACTGGTTCCAGTTTTTCAAACATTCTTTTTTTTCACATCACAATTATTCCTGAGTTTTGATACAGACTTAGATTTATTATTTTACCCAATATGATATAGAGAACATTCTCATTTGCTATTTCAGTAGATCTATGGCTACAGGTTGCTGTCAAGATGAACACTGGCTTGCAGACAGTTGCTGTAAGATAAAAGAATGGAGTACATGACCTTTGAAAGGGCCTTTAAACTGTGTTTTCTACAATTGTCTTCACTTGATATTACCTCAGCAGAAGTTCTAAGGGACACATTTTCTTAACATTGACATTGGAATTCAAAGTATATTTTACTGCTGTATCCATAAGCAACAAGAAGCTCAGACTTCTTTGTAAGGTTTAGATCACTTGGATGCATGGGGAGATTCCAAAAAGACAAACTGAATCATCCTCAGAAAATCCCCTGGGCTTCCAGTTGTGGTCTGGAAGAGTTTCTCTTCTCTCTGCTTATGGTCGCTGGTGGATACCCGCTCCCAGGTCAGCAGGATCTTTGGTACCAGTCCTGCCATTCACATTCCAGTGGATGAAACAGTGCTCCAGGGCAGCAGCAGAGCTCAGCACATAGGCACAGGGTGAGTGACTACCTCATGGCTAACTCTACTAAGGAAAAATCAGTTAGTTAAAAGCCTTGTTCTTCATCTTTAATACAGTGCATGACTATTTCATCCCATCATCTGAGAACTTTTGCCCTGCTACCTTACAAGTTTGACATACTAATGGTGACTTGTATTTCTCTTACTGTCCTGTAGCACAGGGCAGATACTGAACATTTTGATTTTTTGTAACAAATTTCTTACATTTCTTAGAGAGTGCTGCGGATGCAAGGACGGGATTAGGCAGACAGAGGTGCAGAAATACACAAAATAAAAGGAAAATAAATTTTTGTCCTGGACTAAATGCCTCCTACAAATTTTGTTGCAAATACAAGAACATGCAATTCTTCTTTCATTCAAGAACTTGTAGTTTGCAGAAGCAAAATGTGAAAACTCGCACTTTCGCTTGTAATCTTTGGGCTATGTGTAGACAAATGGCAGTGAATGGAATTCCCCATAACATTTTTTTCCCTATGATCCTTGGGTAATAGGTAGAGTTCCGACCGTAGTGCACTTAATCTTGTATCTTACCAGAGAGCATTTGGGAAATATTTAAACAGCCATGTGAGAGGGAACATGTGCAAAATGAATGAGCGTAACTGGGTTGTTGAGCCTCAACTGATGAAAGAGTAAACTGGGCACCGCAGCAAGAAAAATAATTCTGAATGGTGCTCAGTAAATCAAAACACTGCATTTGAAAAAAACTCCCTGCAGTTTATAAAGAACATAAAATTATCCCATCTTTTCTAGAATGAGTATGGGAAACAAAGACTTGCACTGCTCCTTGTGTCTGCTCAGTGGAGTTTTGACTCAGATATACCTAGGCTTACTTGGGCAAGATTGGACAGATTTTTGACCATGCTCAAACAGCTTTGCATAAAAACCCCAAAATACATCTCATTCCACCAAGAGAGACCCTCCCTCCCCAAACCAGACTCTCCCCCCCAAACCTCCATCCCAAAACCAGGTGAGAATTTGGGCAAAGAGATGTTAAATCTAGGAACTCATGCACATATCTGCAGTTGGAGCCTTCCTTACTGTCAGGTGAACTCTAACAGTGAGAGCCATCTGCTGCAGCTCCAGCCAGGGCAGCTCAGAGCAAGACTCAGACTGGCCAGTCTGTGCGGTGGAAGTGTGCTAATGCTGAGCTCCAGGAGGACCCCACTGCCCTAACAGGCGGCTTGCAAGTCTGATGCAAGTTTGATGTGAAATGAGTGCTTCTGCTTAGGTGCTCTGGATTTGAGTCATCACACTTATTTTTAGGCAATTGATCAGCATGTGTTTTTTAAAAATGAATGACTGTACTAAAACATTAAACACAGGGGAATTGCTTATCGGCATTCATGCTACCAACAGTTCCAGGAAAGATTATGAACTGCTGCATCAGAAAGCATTATTCCAAACAAGGAATCCAGATGTTAAATTCATACATTGTTTTCCTGATTTCTTCCCTAATGCTTAGTTCAACTTTTCAAATATTTTATCTCTTATCCAGATATTCAAAACCTTCTGCTTCATGGGGAAGATCATGAGATCACTATGTCTGCATCTAAAGAACTGAAGAGTCTAGTTACTGATTCAGTCAATTTTTAAGTCCTTATACTTACGACATAGGAATATAAGCTATAATCCTTAAACCATTTTGAGAAAAGTACTTCATAAATAGTCTGGCTGACAAAGATTATACCATTTAAAAACCACAGTAAATGCATAAGAAATATTATCTTATGTTGTAAGCTTTGCCTATGTATGTGGAGTACTTTTAAATGCTGCCAATAAATTCTAACAGATAGCTTAACACTTTGAAACACAGTGGAAAAGCCAATTAAAAGTATCTTGGAGCAGCAATTGGAAATACTGTGAGCCAGCTGGTCAAAAGCTGCTTTCAGAAATTATTCTGAGCTTACTAATTTTACCACTAACAGAAATATCAGAAATATGGCAATCAACTGGAATATCCTTGTTTTACATTGGATGAACACTGGTGTCATAACCAAGGATCCTCAAACTAACGCCACCCTTTTCATACAAGTGTCAGGCCAGAACTTCTGTCATTAGAAACAAAGTGAGAGCTAATAATTCAATGTTTTCATAAATGTGTTTCAATTCTTTTTCTTCATAACCTTTCTTTTAAACTATGGATTATAAACTAGATAGAGCCTGGGACAGGGGATCTCACTTGTCAGTATGTGCATGTGGAGCAGTGAGGTCCCAGTTGATGACTGGAATTATTCAGTGCTAAAATGATATAAGTGATAATTCATAACATCTGTGTTATCCTTCAGGAAGTATTTGTTATATTCCAAAATATAAACTTAGCATATTTAGAGTTCTCAAGCGAGACATTTTAGCTGTCTTGTGCTGTTGGTGGGTGAGTGGTAATTTCACTGCCATTTTTACATTCTGCTAGGTCAATACACCATCTTTTAACACATTGTTGTTGGAAGCCAAGCCTTTAGGAAGGACTTCATATTCTCTGTCATCATTTCTCGTAGTCCAGAAAACCAGCTTTATTACAGGTGCTTTCTTCAGAGCTGCAGGTGGCAAAAGTAAGTATCAAGCAGGTAGCAGTGCTGATAACAGGATTTCATGCTAAGCCTGCACAAGTGCCATCTTTCTGACCAGTCAGATCTAGGAAAAGGCCGTCAGTCACAGCCCCTTTACATGAAACCAGGAGATATCACCTCTTCCTCATCTATTCACAATATCACATCAATGGAACTTCTTTGACTTCTCTGTAATCTGCCTTCACATGCCCCACTGAGGGAGAATGAAGCCTCTAACATTTAATCTGTTGTTTTTATTTGCTTTTTCCCCATAGAAGTATGGATGTGATAAAGTGGTAAAGAGATATCTGCAATAGAGCTTTCTCTGTCTTTCGCCTCAGTAGGCAGCACCGTGCTCTCAAGTGGGTCCTGGTTAATCTCAGCAGAAGCATTAAATAAGCATATTAACATCCCTTCAATTTCTCACTCACAGAATTTGACATGCATTTTGACATGCGTTACACAGTCTATAAGCTTTAACAGTTAAGCAGAAATCTTCTGAATTTCTTTTATAACTTCTTGGAAAAATATTTATAAAATAAGATGGATAAACAACATGGGGACATACAGGAGAGTTACACAGGTTACTCAGGCCTCTGACTTGGAAAAAGGCAGTCTTACTCAGGTAAGACTTGTGTACATACACTAATAGTGTATATTGTATTCACTTATACTGTCAGCACATTTTCTGAACAATTTACCAGTTGAAAGCATCATTTTACATTCTCATCTTTTATTAGCATTCAGACTCACCTAAAAATGCTTGGGGACCTCATATAGCTTAGTCATGGTGAAACATCAAAGTAGACAGGAGATTAACAGTGTAGACAAGCACATGGATTTCAGGGAGAACTTCAAACAATTTCAGTGATTTGGTCCAGCTAAAGTTCCCCAAGGAAAACACTACTTCATATATGAAACTTGACCCTTGAAAAATGTTAAAATATTTTTAACACGATCACTTCACTATCTGTTGTTTTACAGTACTTCTAGAGGTCTAACTTGTAATTTCTATAAACAAAGTAACTTCCTGTCTTCAGACAATTGCTTAAGAAGAATGAAGAATGCCAGCTGACAGATCTGATTGTAGCAGAGTGTAAGAACATTAAGAAATAGGAGAAAAACGCTGCTTGGAGACATGCTACAAAACAGTGATGATTTTTTTGTTATTCATTTGTAAGAAATACTTTCAAGAAAAAATGTCTTTTAAATTCCTTATCAGTAGGATTTATAGTGCTACAGATTGCTTCAGGCTGAAAAAAAAGAAAAGAAAAAAAGAAAAAGTTGTCTTTTCATGACAACTGGATAAATACTGCCAAAAAACATATTTTCATGTTTTCATTCAAGATAAAATGGCAAATCTTTCCTTTGATAGTATCTACAAACCGTTTCAGTTAGGTTTGTTATGAATATTCAGATGAGTGCTTTTTCTTCCTTGAGGAAGCTCCCAAATGAGAACTGATCAATGTACAAGGTTATTAATAGCTATACAACACAAATTTTCCACCTAAACTCTCAGAGTCCATATTTAGAACCAACATGTGTATTTTTTCTGGAGAAAGGCTCTGATTCCTCAACCAAGAGCAGTTTCCACTAGACATGAACTATGCACCGCAAATTTCAAGCTAAGTATTTATACCAAGGCTATGAAATATGTAACTAATGTATTTCCCATGTTGTGACAATATTTAGTGGCTACAAATAAGACCGTTACATCTCTATTGATCATAGTTTAAAACAGAGCTACAGCTATATATTGAATGAAATCTTAGCTCCAGGAAAGTCAATGTGACTTTTGCATTAGCTTTTGATGGACTAAAATTTCACCCCAGTTTTCTCCGACTGCAAAACCAGATTTATCTTCTGGAAGCTCATTGGCCTGAGTATGAAGTGCAAGTTCAGATCCACAAGCTGTAAATTATTTTGTATTATAAATAGACTTTTTGAACCTCTAGTGAAACAGAGGAAGGTAAATGGGGAAAATATAATATAATCTGCTTTCATTTGGCTTTCACTTTTTGAACCTCTAGTGAAACAGAGGAAGGCAAATGGGGAAAAATATAATCTGCTTTCATTTGGCTTTTGTTTTTTTTTCAGATTAGGAATAAGTGCTGATTTCCTTCAGTAAGTAATGTGTCTTTATCAGGCAGCATTTTTTAACACTTTTAAGAGATGAATGGAAGTCATGGTAGTATAAGCATCACTATAGGCCTGAAACTGAAATTTCAGCTGACAATTTTATACTGGCCCTATATTTTAATGTTATCATGAGGTTACACCTCCTCACATGTTTTCATTTTGTTAATACAGCAGAAAGCTAAGACATCAGTAAAACATTACACACAGCATAAAAAGATTATACTGGAAATTTGCAATATGTCATTAATTTCTTGCCTCCTGTGCCCTGACACATTTCTAAATGAATCAGTAGTACAATATTTACTAGTTTTGTTGGAGAATTTCAGCTGTAATTGCCCAGATGCCATCTGCTGAAGTGCTCATAGGTCAGAGCCCAGAGTCAGGAAGGTATTTCAATAAAACAAAATTCCTTGTACAATCAGGGTCTGAGGCCAGTTGACACCTCATGATTTGCTCTCTATGGTACACAAATTTCCTTTGTTTGTTCTTCTGGAAAGGACAGTTTCTGTGTGACTGAAAACAAAAATAATGAAAAAAACTATAAATATTTAAGTATATCTATCACTACTTTTTGCTGCACTTTGTGACCACATCATGACCATTCTACAGGAAAAAAAAAATAAACAAAAAACGGGCCATACCATAGCTGGTGATGTCTCAGCCTTCCTCAGTCCTTCCTGTTTGAACTGACCCCACAGCTCATGGCCAACATATGGGAAGCGCCTGCTTGCCCCAGGCAAACAGCTCTGCTGGGCAGGGCCATCTGCATGGCGGATGGCTGACTGATGGTGCAGGAAAGTAGTCCAGCAAAGAAACCTTGCCATTGCAGTGAGAGAGAGTGGTCCCTTTTTTGTACCCTTTTTTTCTTTTGAAGCTGCATGTCAAGCCCAAGCAAACACAGTTTGCTTTTCACAGAGTGACTGGCTCACAACAGGGCTGAGGTTGGCTGGCACCTCTGGAGATGGCCTTGCCCAGCTCCCTGTGGGGAGCAAGGCCAGCTACAGCAGCTTGCCTGGGGCTGCCTCCAGTTGTGTTTTGAATACTTCCAAGCATGGAACTCCACAGCCTCTCTGAGCAGCCTGTTGTTAATTTGTACATTGTACCTGCAAAACCCAAGAGTCTCTTTGCTTTGCAGAAACTCCAAAAGGCACCTCTCAGTCGCTTCTGCAGAAACAATCTTGCCTTTCACCTCCATGTAACTGCGGATGGTTCCAGAGGACACTGATCTCTGCAGGACTAACCCAGGGCACAGGCTCTAGCCTTTAGCCAGAGACATAGTGCTGTGGCAAAATAACCACAGCCTCACTGCCTACTTTGCCTAAGCAAGAGCTCAAGCAGTTGGTCCAAGTGCTGCTGGCAACCCCGGCAGGGTCAGTCCCCCTTGACTCTTATTTCTTACCTCTGTGTTTTCTCAGTAGCATAGCAGAAAATGGTCCACCTCAAGGGAAGCAAAGCTGGCTTTTGAGAAGCATTAGGCTTTGTGTCTGTTGCTTTAAAACCCAGAGAGAGAAAAATAATCTCTGAATGACCAAAATGCCTGTTCAAAGCACTGTCTGTATTTATGAATCTCTGCATAATTAACCTAACTAGCTTCACCCCAAGGAGATGTATTATGTTAAGCCCAACCATTTTACCCATTTTTAATGTTACAAAACAAAACAACCCTCAAAGACCTACATTGTTAACTTGCTACTGATTTTTTGTCTTCTAAGACTTGATCCTGCAAGCTTCCTGCACTTGCGATCCTTCCTGGCAACATCAGCTTAGACGATGTGGATCTCTATGAATCTACTAATGCAATTCAGTTACAAGCTGAAGCAAGTACAGATTTAACAATATTCTACCTCTGATTTCCTCTGACATAAAGCATGAAAATCTACAGCATAAAAGGCAGCCAATTTCAATTTCTGAATTATCAGATCACTGAGGAGGTCTAGAGATGTTGAAAGGCATGGGAGGAAAGCTCTATCAACAGAATTCATTAAGGGAATTTTTGGCCGATCACCCAACCTTTGCTAGCTTTATCACCCAACAAACATATGATGCTTGACCCACTCCTCAATCCTAGACTTTTCTTTCTCTCCTACTCTTCAAACTTCTTTAAGAGAAGGCTGAATAGCAATACCTTTACTCTTCCAAATGCTGTGAGAGTAGCTGTTCCCATAACACTTCCAGAGCAGCTTTACTTCAAATGCTGCCACAGCAGCAAACAGGTCTGATGAGGATTAACACCTCCCTGTAATTGGTGGGTTTTGATCATTTACAGGAGTGACGTTACTCCCATTGCCCTCATTGATTTTGTTTCATAAATCCCAAGTGTGATATTATCCCCGTGTAGTTTAACTGCTTTTTAGGTGGTGGGAAGGGTGGCGAAGGGGAAGAAAATGGGGGGCAGGCTGCACAGTTCACATTACATTTAATACTCCAATCCATATGTTTTATTTCAACTTTCTCTTGTTTAGGCTGCCTAATTTTCACCTTTAGCTTCGTTTGCTTCATTTCTCATTACTTCCTTTAGCTTCCTTCTCTTTGCGATGTGTTACTCTGCTTTCTACTGTCTAAATTTGCTACATATTTAGAGGTGCTTAGATTCAGTCATAAAGAAGGTCACACACAGTTCAGAAATGTTTGGAAAGGGAAAAAAAAGAGTCTGAGAAAGATCTCTTATTTTTCTTTTCTTCATGAAAGGTGCTGATGGTTTTGTGTTTTGCATGGTGAGTGTTATTGGGGACTAGCTCGGGTATACCTTGCCCACATGCACTCAGGACAGTGCAGAGTTGCAATGCTGTGTCCTCTCATGAGATAGTCTCTGCAAATGAGCAGAGGGAGATCTACTGGGGGAGGCTGAGGGGAGGAAGGGAAGAGAGAGACTGCATCAGTCCAATTCAAAATAATTAATCTAATCTTCCTGTTACTAATCTGACCAATTAATATCAGCCTTACCCTCAAAACAAACTGCTGGATGTCGCATTCCCTTTTTTATAGACTTCCTGTAGCCATTAGCCCTACGTCAGCTTATATGATATATCACGTACCCTTTAAAACTCTACATTCATTTAAATGAGTTCCTGAGTTATTAGTTCCTCCATCCACCCACTGATCCCTTTTCTCTCCCCACCCCAAGGTAATCAGCAATTTAGCAGGACACTCAAAGCACCTACTTACAAAATTATTTAGCCAGGAGTATGTTAGAGGTTTTATGCCTGTACGGAAGAGGAGAAAAAACAATTGGCTGGGTAAAACATTTACACATAACTTCTGGCTTTCTCTCAGGCGGAGCTTTTGCAAGGGATTTATAGGTCAGATCAGCTCAGCAGTTTCAGCCTATTGCCCACCCTACCTTAACAAAGCTTGCGTGTGTTTGTACAGCTGTGCTTGTAGCTGTGGGAGTCCCAGGGATCCCACAAGCCTTCAGTTCCTCTACCTCCCCTTCATCATTTACCAGCACACAAATGTGCACAGAATGAAACTGTAGAAAACTGTCTGACTAGCAGGTTAAAGGCCCAGGATTCAAACCCTGTTTATTTTCTTTGCTTGATTTCCTGCTGTTACAGTGAGTAAATGGTATTTTTCTCCTTGCCTTTTTACCTGTTTGTCTATCACTGTCTGGCCAAGAATGAAAGAAACCATCCTTTTCAGACTCCTTTATAAGACTTCAAGGGACATACAGTGTTTACGTGCTGCTCCAAGTTTTCAGTGTTTTGTACTGTTTAGGGGGTGGGGGGGCTGTTGATATAAAATGGAGGTGGGCACACAGAAGTAAAACCATCTGCATCTCCTGAAACTTCATGCTGAGGAAGGGACTTATTTTAATTAATATTAAGCCAAGTCATGATTAAGTCCAGTAAACATTTGATGCTGAGCAGTTTAGAGGCAGTTAATATACCTTTTTGAACTGGTGCCATGAATTACAAAATCTGCCATCTGGGGAGGTATTACATTTGAAATTAAATAAAAAAAAAGTCAAAATGTTTCTGAAAATTAGCTAGCAAATTCCAGCCAATCTTATACTCATTAGGACTTCTTTTAAACAGCAAAAGAAAACAAAGAGGGAAAAAACAGTTCTTAAATGATATCTATAAACCTAATAAAGTCCAGAAACTCGGAATTTCAATAAAATATTAGCTTAGCTAGTGAATTCAAAAGAAACCCTATTTGTATTTCAAGTATTATTGTCATTCCTGAAGTCTGATGCCAGTTTGATAAAAGTTCTAATTCAGAAAAGTATAAACTGTACTAACAAAAGAAATTAAAAACTGTCACATATTCAAAGGATCCTATTACTCAGTTCTTGCAGACATTTCTAATTAGAGAACTGTATTCATTAACACTTGATATGTTAGTAATCTGCCAAGATTTTTCCTTTTCTCTCTCAGGCATTTGAGCCTCTGTTCTGCAATGAGCTAAGTGAAGACTCACGTCTACATCTAGACTGACTGGGAGGGCAGATATTCAGAAGGAGTGGGGGCAGGAGATGTAAAAATCACATTGGTATTTCAGATTATATATATAAAAAAAGTCAGGCTGCAGGTTCTTTTGCAGCACTAGAATTGCATGGGAAAAAGTGGCATATTTGAAAATGTGAAATAAAAGACACAGTTGCTATATCATTTCTGGGGTGCTCTAATCTCCTTCTGTTTTACAAAAGAACTCCTTCTGACTGTTTTTCTCAGATTAACCCACACTTTACACATCAGGTAAGATGCTCACCAGTTGAAATGAAGTGAAAAGAGAAAAATGAATCTTATGGATATGCAAGTAGCAGTCACAAAATGACCATGTTAAAGCTTTGCATGGCTGGTCTCAGTGAGGTGCCTCAGGGAAGTATTGTAAAGAAATACTGCACTAAGAAATGCAAATAAGTGTAAGAAATCTCCAAACACAGTATTCTTCCAGACAATTACCCATACTACTGCTATACCAAAGCTTTCAAAAATCCTGAGATTGACTAAAAAGCTGAAAGTTAGAAGAGGCATGTTGAAGATTTTTTTTGAGGGGGAAGAGGAGTAGCCTTTTGGCTTTTGACATTTTTTCACATTCATATTTTCACGATTTCTGTCCAATTTTGATGGTTGAAGCTTTTTTTTTTTTCAATTAATTTAAAATTATTTTTTTATCACACAGTGTCCTCAGTTTAGGACATGGGAGCACTATAAGGAATGCTATACTGAATCAAAAGTCCTACTTAGTAGGTGACTACACACTTTGTTTCTTTCTGCTGGTGTATGCAGAAGGGACCTTCAAGAGATCTCTGTTTTTCACAGTCTTACCTCTTGACTTGGTAAAGAGTTACCTCTGCATCCTGGAAATAACTGCAGAGGCATTGCAAAGACAATAGGGCTTCCATTGTCAAAGCTCTGGATAAAGTGAAGGGGGAATAATATTCAAATGAGAGTATAGAATGTCAAGTTCTGTACATTTTCACTAAAGAAGCAAGATAAATTGTATTCACTTCTGAAAGTATGAATAGCTGAAGAAGAAGCTAATCTTTTCCAGTTAATGAAGAAAGTTAGATTATAAGCAGACAGTACAGGAAGGGGATGAGGGACTGGAAAACTCAAGCCCTTCCCCTGAGATACATTTGGAAAAGATCTGTGGGAGAGCTGAAGGAGTTTTTGTTTGATTTTCCATTTGTTTGGTTTGTTATACTGCAAAACAGAAAAAGGACGTGGGTATAATACAAATCTCTCCAGTGTTATAGAAGATCCACCTCCCATATTAATCAAAACGTGAAAATAGGAGTTTAATTGCCAGAATTTGTACAGTGCTGCGAGATGGAGAGATTATTGCAAAAATCTGGAATGGAACTACTCAGTGAACAGGGATAAAACACAAACATATGTATGAGTAGATGAACATGTTTGAAGCCTCTTCTTGCCATGCATGCAAAGTTCATTATGTGCATTCAAGTAAGAAAAGGTATCCTCAAGACTATTAACCTAAAAGCTACAGGTTTTTCTGAAGAACTCTAGGAGCTTAGCCCATAACTTATTCAGGCCAGGGGACTTCCTTTTGCTTTTACTCATTTTCCAGGTACTAATGAATTTTAGACCTGCCTCATTTACCCAAATAACAAAGATAAAACCTTTATAAACAAAGGAACTAGGATGAAGTAAATATGCTGCCTACTACTTCCTTACCTCTTTTGTCCTCACTGAGCCTAAAATTAGAGGAAAATTCAAGTACACAATTTTTTTTTTTGCCATTTCACATCAAACGCTTGTTTATACTGATTATGATAGGGACCACATCTTGTCAAGAAGCTTCTGTCTGCTTGCAACACATAATAATTATTCCTACACACAACATGTTAATAGCTTTCAGAGTACAATGGAATTGGACTTACGTTACTTAGTTAGATACTTAATTACAACCCGCATGTTTTAATCACACTTCCAAGGTGCCACTCACACAGTCCTGATCGCATAGGTCATCTCAAATTATAGGCTTCTAGTACGATTAGAGATATACAACTTCCAAAGAGAAAATCTGATGCCACTGAACGGGAATCCTTTTGTCATGCTGCTCTCTTGGGGATAAAGTTTCTGAACAGTGGATAATACATTAAGGTAGCTTTTGACTTTTGGTGATCCAAGTACAGGAATTTATCATTTCGTTGATCTGTACAATGCAACCAGACTGTATCAGACCACATTTTTGTAAAGGGGGGGAACTTACAAATAACACAATGTGGTTGTTATTAATCCTAGCAGAGAAACCCAGGACCAACAAGCTTTAAAGCTCATACTTGGCATTTGTGAGGTCTGGAGATTTGTAGAGCATTCTGGAGAAATTAATTAGTAAGTGACGCCATTTTCATGCTGCCAGCGTTTAGATAAAAATTGTGTTTAATCTTTGTTTTCTTTTTTCAAGAAGGATAGTGCTTCACTTAGGTCCCATTCACCCTGTAGCCTTCTGTGGTTCTCAACCAAAATTGTGGCATTTAAGCCTACTCTGACTAATCCATTGTCATTTAAATCTTGACCTGGAAATGCTGCAGAAAACATAGCATACTGGGGAGTATGACTGGGTGATTGGAAGGAAGAATTTAGGAATATTGGAAAAGCTAATCAAAGAGAAGCAAGAGAAACACAGAAAGAAGCCAGTATTGAAAAACATAGAGGCAAACTCTTACAGGAGATTCTGCAATGTAATAGAGATTCCCTCTGGGAGACCAGAGGTCTCTCCGTTTAGGTACCAAAAACACGTTTTCCAGAAACAGCTATTGGTGTTTGGATGAACAGAGGAAAGAAAGAAAGAAAGAGGAGAGAAGGAGAAGAGGGGAATAATTCCATGGAAAACTGGAGAGAGGAAAAGGACAGGAAAGAAATTAAATGCACCATCAAAAGCTCTGGTTGTGATTTTAATGGCTAAAGGGTTCACCATACCTTACTTCGCTCTGCACAGCTACTCCTGCTGGAGGAAGCAACTGCATAGCTCCTATCAAGGAGGTCTGTTGAAGAGAAAGCTTGACTACTGTATGTGGGAGATAAACTGAATATTGTTCCCCGTGTTTGGGTCTCATGAATGACAGTCTTTCATCCCTGGTCTGTGCCTCTGAATATATTTGTAAAACCCTACAAACTTAAAAATAGCAAAGGTGAGTGTCACTTTGGGTACAGTAATAAAATAAAGTTGAAAATAAGGCATAGATGCATATGCATGGCAGTAAAATGTTCAAAATTCCTTGATGCAAGATTGGTTTGTGGGGTTTTTGATAATTTTCTGTAGCACAGAAAACTGTATCTCACACTGGGCAATGTTATGCAGTAACTTTCATTTCTGCTGCTGAAGAATTAGTCATAAGAGGCAAAATTTTTGTCCCTGCCATGCTCTCGTAAACTGACTTCTCTAAGTCAGGTTTGGGTTTCATCCTCAGCTTCCGTTTTAAAAAACTGCAAAGTCAGAATTTGTAAGTATACAATAAACAATGACATAAAATAAGATAAAGTTTTACAGAATTGAACTGGGTAAAGCATAACTATTTTCTATGAAGGCTTACCTACGTTAATTTCACTTGTGAACATGAAGTAGAATACAAGACACTAAATTGCAATTGAAAATTTTTTATTGTATATATTTATATTTAAGGGCTATATACTTGTATTAATATAAGGTAATGTAGAATAATACATTCAAATACTCTTAAAAAGCAGCACGATTTAGTTTTCTTTTCATTTTCTTTAGGATTGCAATGTATTAAATGGTTCAAGGAGCATTTGTCATTCAGCTGGTTTTGTAGGTGCACAGGTGGCTCCTTTCCTCCTCATCTTCCTCCTCCTTGAAGCAGCACCACTGTTAGCCTAAGTAGTCTCTTTCCAGTCTAACTTTTGTTAGTCATGATAAAAAGCCTAAAAGCTAGTAGAAGGTCCAATGTAATGACGTTTTTTTTAAACAGAGGAACACTTGGCAAGTATTTATTGTGATTGGCCTAATTACAGCAGTGGCAGAGACATGCCAATATGCCCATTATGGTTTTCTTACTCACTGCAACATCTCATTGCAGAAACTGAACTCTCAACTCTAATAACAGTGGCAAACCTGATGGGTTTTTATGGCATATAATATCCAAGGCCTCTGTTTGCTTTTTTGGACCTAGTCCAAATTGGTTCTAAGGACTGAAATAACTCATGTTGTTTTTTCTTTTGGGAGTAGTGAAGAGCTTAGACAGTTATGAATTATATGATGCAACAAACCTCTTCCCACCAGACTCCTTGCTATTACAATTCACACCAAAAAGCATCAGATATTTTGCCTGGGGGTCATGCAATATGATGCCAGAAATTATGATTTATGTGTCTCTTTTTTTCTATACGGGGAGATTAAATCCTGAAATAGTTGTTAAAAAATAACTGTTCAGGTACTGTGAGAATTAGCTTTGGTCTGAGCTGTATCAAAATTGGGAATTGACCCAGTGCATTATCAGGCAAATATCACAATGAGTAAGGGTGCACTGGAGGGGAAAAGTGATGTAGCCTTGCTTACCAGAAGGGCTTAGGAGGAGCACAGCAATTAAAAACTTGAACTGAGAACTCTTGGTCTTGTTGGCTCTCCACATAAAGATTCTTCCTGTCTCCTGCAAGATTGCTTTTTAGGGTAGTAGCTCTTTATGCCATTGTGTTTCATGCAGACTACTGCAGAACAAAGAGAAGAACTCACCAAAACTGAGGGATGGTCTTGCATCCTCCAATAGGGCTGAGAGGCCTGGTGTAGTGAGAAAGCTTGCATGATAAGCAGAATATGATGTCATTCTCTAGGTCCAGCAAGATAGCCATCTTCCTGAAAGTGAATTAAAACCAAGAATTTTAAAACTAGGGGCTCAAAGTTAGGACCAAGCATCTAGACAGACGATTTACGTGCCTGTCAATCAACACCAGGCAACACTTTGAAATTTATGATTTAGTGATCTTAGCTGTAGTTTCTTCTTTTGACATTTCTGTATGAAGGAAATAAGCTTGCCATGGTTATGGCATGGTACTGTGGGATAAATTCCTGGACGGAAGAGGGGCTCAGGACAGCTGGCTTATACTCAAGGTTCTCCTCCTCCAAGCCCAGGAGTGGTGCATCCCAACAAAGAGGAAGGCAGGCAAAAACAACTGGACGCCTGCATGGATGGACAAGAAGCTCCTGAACAAACTTAAGATCAAAAAGAAGCCTACAGAGGGTGGAAGGAAGGAAGGACAGGTTACCTGGGAGGAATACAGAGAAATCGCCCAAGTGGCCAGGGATCAGGTTAGAAAAGCCAAGGCCCTGACAGAATTAAATTTGGGCAGAGATGTCAAGGGCAACAAAAAAAGCTTCTACAGGTGTGCTGGGGAGAAAAGGAAAACTAAGGAAAATATGGGCCCTCTCCAGAAGGCAACGGGAGACAGGCAACAAAAAAAGCTTTTATAGTTATGTTGGGGAGAAAAGGAAAACTAGGGAAAATGTGGGCCCTCTCTGGAAGGCAACGGGAGATCTGGTCACCCGGGACACTGAGAAGACTGAGGTGCTCAATGACTTTTTTGCCCCAGTCTTCACCGGCAAGGGCTCATGCCATACTGCCCAAGTCCTAGAAAGCAAAGGAAGGGTCCAGGAGAATGAAAAAGCTCCCACTGTGGGAGAAGATCAGGTTCAGGACCACCTAAAGA
>NW_010309905.1:0-27617 GCF_000700745.2 Antrostomus carolinensis | reverse complement strand
GGGGAGCAGCCTGCGAGAAACGTCTTCCCAGGCCTGCGTGTCCCACGCCGGCTCCGCGGCAGCCACGGGCGAGTTGTGACGTGAACGCTCAATTTCCCCCAAAAATCAATTTTGCACCCAGTGGTGCTGTGTCCTAAAAAGACCCCAGAACAATCTGTCTGCCGAGACCCACTGCACACAATGCCGTGCAGTGACGCATATGCGAGGGATAGGCTCAGACTTTTTTTTCCTTCCTCTCTGTGCCTGTCATGCTTAGATTTGCCTTCAAGCAGTTTGTATTCCTGATGAGCTGCAGTTTAAACTGGCATGTAAAATAGATGTAGTTTAGTCACATCATTTTTGATGCCTGTATTCCAAACCTATAGTCTCGAAACTTGCAGTCAGCAATTAGTGCCCTAACGATGGTAGCTAAATTACATGTACTGAGATTTTTGGTTGTAAATTCTCTTTACTGCCCACAGATCTCTGGCTAAGACCTGCAGCTGCTGAGCACCTTGAGGAATGTGCCACCCAGATTTTGCAGCCGAGGTTTTGCCTTGCTTACATGACCTTAGAGAACTGGTCCAGTAGTCAGGAGCTCAAGACCCTGTAGCAGGATAGTGGTAGTGCTGATGAAGGTGGTGATGGCGTCTGTCTGCCCCCACTGCCTAGGGCTGGGCGCTGCAGAAGGCCCAAATACCTCCTCTATCTCAAGCAGAGTTGGTAACCAAAATCTGCTTCTTCTGTGGTGAGTGCTGTAACTGCTGTCATCTGGAGCGTCTGTGGCAAAATACATTCTGAATCCTTTTAAAGCAATTTTTTTGTCTAAAATGGCTGGCAGTCTACTGGGAAGTGGACCAAAACTTGTCCTTCTCACCTGCTCTTTCTATACCACCGAAAATGTCTACACATTAGGTATTTCAATACTCAGCCTTCAGCCTACTTGCATATTTAGTTTCTGCTGGAATTTTCATATTTACGAAGTACAGAATCGGTGTTCCAGTGGGATTTAGTCCTCTAAATTTTGTTTAAAGATTTGGAGATAAAATACCTACCTAATTACAAAAACACTGCTTCTCATATGTCTAAATCTTCCAGCACCAAAAATACTTTTAAAAGATTGGTGATGAGCACCCTTCACTGGGCAGCGCAGCACTTCCAGCTCCTCTGAAATAGGAGGAGATTTACCATGTGCCAGGATCAAGTCTTGACATTGAAAAGTATGGCTGCCAAATCTGCAGATGCTTAAATGCCTGTCACCCAAGTGCTTGAAAGCTGTGCAAGAACAGAACAAGTCACTCTGCAAAGCTGCAAGCGTCTCTGGAAATGTGATGGGCAAGCGTAGCAGATTTTAGCATCAGATCCACAACCTGGAAAAGGAGGAGTCCAGTTGTAAAATAAACACTCTATGTGAAGAAATTGAGTTCTGAAAATAGCAGACTTTGTTTCTTGTCACCCTGCATGAGTTTGGCATGAGCTGCAGAGTTCCAAACACCTTAGAAGGTAAATGACTACAGCTTTTTGGTCAAAGCTTCTTCTTTTGGAGGGCAATTTACCAGCAGTGTTCATAAAAGCTTTGGCACTATTCAGTCTTGCTTGCCCATTAGTCTTCAGTGAATTTGTGTGGCTAAGAAGTATGGCAGAAGTTTGGTTTGCAAAGCTTTAGCGAGATATGTATAGCTACATACTTAACTCTTTATGTGACTAAACACTATGTATTTTTGCACAGTTTTGCAGCATTCTGGCAAAATCCATGAAACCCAGAAGTTCATGAGAAAGTGTGCTTTAACTTGCCACTTTTAAATGATGTGAATTAAGATCAGAATGTCAATGTCATTGTATTTTCCTCTCTTTTGTCACTTCTCACACAGCCTTTATGGGTCTTCAAGTATAGGCTGTTTTGTATTTAAAGTTCCTTGTTTTTTCCTTCTTTTATGAAAAATTTTATGGTACATTATATAACCTGTACTATTTTCTAGCAAATGGAGAAGGTAGCTTCTAAATGTTTTACACATCTTGCTAGAGATTTCTCATAAATTAATTGGCTGCAAGAAATATTTAAGCAGTTTTATATGCACAGTAAGTGTGCTGAGTTTTGACTGGTGTGAAAAAACCCTTATGAAATATTACAGAGGAACCAGGGGTTGCAAAGCATCGCATCTGTTCTTTTTCTGCTGTTACCAAGAAAAGCAACTGGTTATTTCAGTCCTATTAATTCATAACTAGTCTACTTTTGTTTGCATTCAAAGCCTAAAGTCTGAAATGAACAGCACAATGTGTGTTTTACAGGACAGGTGAAAAAGAAACTCTTTTCCAAATCTGTTTTTCTAACCCACCTTCAGACTCTGGTGTTTTGGGTTTTTTTAATAGTAGAGTCATAACCTTAATAAAGAGATCTGTCAGTGCCAGAGGACCTTTGATGAATAGAGGGTCTGGTCCTGAGGCCATTTTGTATGTAACCCACAGATTTCCTGTCTGGAATGAGTGTAGCTGAAGACCAAGAGAGTTGTGCCTAGCACTGCAACGTATTACAGTTTATTTTGGGACCAAGCTACTAGGTCACTATGCTTTGTCAGCTGTGTACTCACACATGCACAGAAAAATAAAGGTGTTAAACTGATAACTGAGTTCAAAATACCTCAGAGTAAATTTTACACCAGTACACATATTTAAGTGCACTGTATAGCAAGTGCTCTTCTTATCTTTCAAGAAAATAATCTAAATGAGGTTTTCAGTTGAATTGACTCCACGTTCTCTCTGCTTAAAACTTTTAATTATGGTGTTAAGCCAGGTTTTACTGGTAGAAGAATGTAACGGTGTGACACAGGATTTATATGCGTGTGTTTTACAAGTGCTGTCAAGTCACCCTGTGTCTGTATGTTTTTAAAACACTTCCTAACTACAACTTTCTAAATTAGTCATTGGTGACGTTAGGTATATGTTGTATCTAGTAAGAACATTAAGAGAATTTATGATACTGTGTACAATACAATGATATATATGTAAATTTATAGGTAGCTCTCTCACAAAAGAAAGGTTTTGCACATTCCAAACTATTTTTCAATTAAGTCTTTGTATTCTTTAACATTGCCAAAGTCCCATTTTATTTAGTTCTTTTATAGGCATTACTGTTTTGGATACATGGTCTTACTTTGTTTATTTCTACTTGGTTAATTACATGCAAACTTCTTGCAGTGACACAATTCCACTTATGAGAAACTCACTTGGGATGTGGCAGGAAAACCTCTGTTAAAGTCCACAGAAGTTTTTCCTGCGGGAAGGGTAGCAATTTAGGGCCTATCATACACTGGAAGCTGGATTTGCAAACTTACACTGTGCTGAATGGCTTAGGCAGATATTTGAAATTAAAGTGATTTTTCCTAGGCAATGCTCTCTTTCTTATTGAAATCCATGAACTAGCAGTAAGGAATTTTATTTTTTTTTTTTTTTCCCAGTGCAAATTATTTGGGAAGAAAACTACCTTAGAGAAGTCTCATAAAGTCCTATGGCATCATTTTAAGTTGCATCTACAACTTTTTATCTTGTTTGAGATGTGAATGCTGCCTAGACAACCCTCTCTTTCTGCAAGGGAGTGACTTAGTCTTGAGGCCTGCCTGCAACATGTTCTAAATGGCTGTAGCCTTAAGGCAGTTTACCCTGCATTTTGTGGCAAGATTCTTCTAGCTGGCAGTAAACATGGAACGAGTGCACTATGGTTTGAACTGACAAAGCTGGACCCGAACAAAGTGTTTTCACACAATTACACCTTATAGTCACATTGCAGCTAAATAACAAGTTATACCCCTCCATGATGAGGATACTGTATTTTTTACTGCACTTTATTCATCCAAGCAATGTTAATATCAGTAGTTTACAGGCCACCAGTTCATTTGCAGCATTAGGCTTTTGTAGAGTATATGCATATTTTGGAATAATGTTTTGAAAATACTGCCAAGTCATCAATTATGTTGAAGCAGCATGTGAGGTACAGTTCTTTTATCCCTGTTCACCTGGGTCTGGAGAGCTTCGAGTTCATGTTCTCCTAGCATGAATTACATCATCCTGTTGCAGCCTTGCATTTCTTGTCCTTGTCACATTTTTCATTTCTGCTCCCAATACCAGAGAGGAGCCCAATGAGGAGTCCAGAGTATCTTCTGTGGGATGGAGAGCAGCTGTCAGTCTCCTGGGGTGGAACAGAAGGGATTCTGGAAGTGGTGAGACTCTGTTCTATGTTCTAGGTATGATTTATAGTAAGGGTCACAGTCTGGTCTTCATGAAAACTGAGTGCAAACAATGCAGTTCTCTTCACTGCGTGCTGTGAATGGACCTTCACAATCCACAATTAAAGAAAGTAAAGAGGAAATTATTGTTATTTGAAGGACGCTTTCTATCTGTGTAACTGGGTATGCATGCCATGATCCTCACTACAGGTACTGGAGGTATCAGCCAGTCCTTTAACCCACACCTATCTCAAAAGTAAACAGTGACATTTTTGTTCCCCGTAACTAATCCTTTTCATGAGGCAATCTCACCAACCTCTGTGAAGTTTACTTAAGGACAGTGAAAGTAGATTTACTTCCTAATTGCTTGTAGCTCCAGTGACTCCATCGGATTTAATGGCACTGCTTTGGATGAACACTGATAAAAAAGAGGAAAGGGATACAATCCACAGGATCGAACTGATTAGGAAATAAACTTGAGGGGCAATCAAATTGCTTGTTTTCTGAATGACCTGCAAGATATATTGGGTTGAACTTGATGTGAGCTGACTGAAAACAAAACAGGGAGTAGTTTACTAAGCAAACTTATTTGTTCCTTTTTTTTTTTTTTTTTGGCTTTTAAGAACTGAAACAGAGCCTGCCATAAAGAAGTCCCTATCAGAAAAAGGAGGGATAGAGTAAAGCAGAAGATAGCAAATGAATAGTACCTTGTTTAACAAGTCAGTCACTTCCTGCGATCAAAACCATGCTAGCATGTGGCCTGTTCAAATAAAAATTACTGGACCAGAGCCAAACATGAAAAAGTAATTGATAATGTGGTTTTTCGGAACCCACCCATCCATCAGATGTGTCACTCCTCCATAATACTTTATTGCCCCTTCCGAAGAAAGATCTTTAAAATTCATTGTGTGCACTTAAAAACAAAGTGTCCTTGTCCTGGTTTATAATGGTTCTCTTCTAGTTTGTGTTTGGTGTGTTATTTAATTACATTCTCTTATATCGTGCATTTTTGTACAGATAGTTGCTGGAAATTTCTGCTGGTCTTAAACAAAGAATCTTTTGTGCTGTATCAGCTTGCATTTTCCTTGGATTTTGTTGTGCTAGTGTCTTTTCACTGACTTCAGCACTGGAGTATTGTAGTCATGGCTTCACTAAGTAGACTGTAACAAACAGATTCATTGACCCTTTCTCTGTGCTGCATCTTATTAACCGATCTGTGGGAAATGCTCTTTACATTGTTAAGGCATATGCACTAACACAAACAATAAATTAACCTTAACTGGAGGAAGCTTTGAGACTCCTAATACAGTAACCTAGCAGAAAACAGTTTATAAAAGCTTTCTACCTACCAAATTTCATGGATATTTTTGTTAAAGTATGCTGTACCTATTTTCTACACCAACCTTTTACTATTGCCTTTACCAAACAGACACTATGAATAATGCTCTGTAATTTCTTCATACATGATAGCAAGGGAGAGATAAATACTAGATTCATTCAATTGAATTGATGTATTTCTTTTTCCCCACAGTTAAAGAACAGCAATGAACACAATTATTGGAAGATTATTACTCTGAATTAGAGGGCAGTGTTCACAGATCTGTTGTACTAATTTTTTAGGGACTGCTAATGATAACCCTCAAATTACAGACTGCAGTTTAGTTAAGAGGTCAAGTACTGTGGTGCTAATTAATTCACAAATGAGTGCTTTGGTTTCTAATGTTTAGACTGCTTTTTTGTATTATAAACTGTTAGAGCTCACAACTTGTGTACTGAGAAGAATGTAGATACTCGTGACAACAAAGAAGTAATAGCATCTTGAGCAGGCAGAGATGAGGATGGGCATGCAATTCTGGTAATGGAGAGAACTAGTGGCATACTTGAACAAAGAGAGACCCTCCCTGCTCCCCTCAAATGAGATGTGCATGGTCTCTGGATCCAGGAAGGAGGAGTTTGTACTCAGTATTACTGTCTTTAACCCATCCTTTCACTTTAGGGAATTCTTTAGCTATAAATTTACACTGAGTATGTTTCTAAATGAAAAAGTGCACTACCTACTCCCCTCCCTGGAAACTAAAGGCCCAAAAAGAATAAGAAAGAATTTTACAGCTCCTCCACCTAGAACTGATTAGCTAGAATGCAGTAACCTCAGATCAAAGTCTGATTTGTCAAGTAGAGTGAATAGATCTTTGAATCAGATATCAAATCAAAGTAGGGAGCGAATAAATGGGTATTGGAAGTGTGTTACCAGCTCCACTACTCACTGCCTGGCTTTGGACACTTTATTTTCAGCTTTGCTAACAAGTGTGATAAGACTTGTGGTAACTAATATTTCTACAGGGCTGTGGAATCTGTAAACTGTTTATTATATTTCATGAAGAGGCTCCAAGGTTAGTACATGTAAACCCAGGAACCCCTGCAAAGACATACAATTTGTGTGTCCCTTAGCTTTTACAGAATTGCAGGGGTTTCCTTGACATCAATACTTTTTCTAGTCTCACGCTAACTACAAATCTGTCAGTGTCTGAGAAGCTCTGATCTAATAGTGGTTGCTGAGTCAATAAAATACTTTAAGCATTTGCTTAACTTTGAGCCAACGAGTTGTGCTATTCATTCAGTGGAGCTAGTCACTAGATTAAAATTAAGCTAATGCCTAAATGCCTTGCTGGACTTTTACCAAATTGTTAGGTTTGTGATTTAGGTACCTTTCTTAAACTTGCTGAGATCAGATCTCCTTATTTAAAAATATATGGCCCAGCTGAAAGTGGTGGTGGACTTAGATTTCTGTGAAAGTCAGGTTTGGGCAAGAGAACTCTCCATATTCACACCTACCTTTGCTTATCTGAACATTGACTAATTTCTGTTTAGTTATCTAAACTTTCTAAGTGGTACTGTGTATGAGTTGTATTCTTGTAGCTCATTTTTAGTAATTTTATTTCTATCAATACAAGACTAAAACCTATAGTGCTATAAACCATCATGCCTCAGGCACTTGCAATATGGCTACTGCAGTTTACATATTTGAAGATCTGGCTCCTGCTCAATACTACTTTTAGTGTCAGTGTTACCATTTATAGTACAGTACGTAAGTAATACATGTAGAAATATATGCTGCATCTTCCACTTATGGACCAGTCTCAATTAATTTCAAGGACCCTATTACAGATAATAGGAACTGCTGTACAGTGCATACTGCCTTGCAGTATTGGTCTTGTAATCTGTATTTTAAAGCTGAAAAATAAGGCTTTTGCTTTAAAGTAGGTATTTGGAGGCTTATCTTCACAAAGACATGTCTCTGCATAGCTGTAAGATTCCAAGGTGTAATTTAAAATAATATAAGGTAATAAGTAGCAAAAAGTGGTTTTTCTAGGTAAAAACAATCCTCTGGTGTTTTACCCAGAACCGTTCAAAGCAGTGGTCTGAAATTGGCTATCACAGGTCAATAGTCAAAAGATGAGTGATTCATTTGCACTATGGGTTGCTTTGTTTCCTGTTTAATGGGTAAAGGTGTAGACCGCTGTACATCTGTAATACAGAAATATTTGTACTGGACAGGTGCTTCTTTGAATTACCACATTAGAATATTGATCACTCAATATGCTGTAGACAATTTCTACTTCTTTTTGATTAGCTGACTGGAATATGTTATTTACATTTGATATGACAATTTAGTTTTTAAGAAATGTGCATTGTGCCAACAATGAACAAAATATATTTCAGTCCGTTGGGATAAAGGATTTTATTATTATCCTAAACAATAGAACTTCAGCTAAAAACAGAATAGATATTTTTCCAATAGTAATTTCATTTGAATGTTTTGATTTATCAAAGCATTTCATGTTTACTTAAAAAACCACATTTTCTGCTCCCTGGAGAAATCCATAATGCACTCAGTAAAGACTAAGCATCAGAAAAAAATGTACTCAAATGACAGAGTAAAATTCAGGAAAAACCATTCTGGTTTTGCTTTGGTAGATATGCATGTTGTTGAACATTAGTGATGTACATTTTGTCCACATTACGCATTTCCTTTTGTAGTTATCTGAATAATGTGCCTTCTTTTATTCAAAGTATAGCATGTATACTCTCTCATTTAAGAAACTACTGCTGTGTATTGTAATATTAAAATCTTAGATATTTCAATTGAAGAGAAGAAGTACAACTTCAGAAAACCACGATTCTTTTCACCGGTGAAACTACCTGAGAAGTTACTTGTGACTAAACCGGAGTTAGGGCATTTTCTTAATAGTTATTTTGATAAAATTCACATAGTTTATGTATGACTTAAGCTTTGTCTGACTGGAAAATGGCATTGTTTATTAATGAATAGCAAATCTACACAACAGTTTAGGACAGGAATTGAAGAATTCTCTACCTATATGAAATTACAGAGGGAATTTAGAGAGCTAAAATGCAATTATTAGAACTGGAACATGGCCAAGATCCTTGGGTTAACTTCTCTGTTCTTATTAGAAGTTATATTAGATCCCATTTCTTGTCTGTCTTTGCTGTATTTTTTTAGAAAATTCCAAAATGTTTTATTTTTCTCTTTTCATTTGAAGAGGATGACAGTTTCAGTGGCTGGATGTAAGTGTTTAAAAACATTTGTCTTCAGCAGTTTAGCACCCTGTACTTAAACAGGGATGCCAGTTTAGAAACAGTATCACTGAGAAGTTTCCAGGGATCTAGTAGACAGGCTGAAATAAGTAGATACAGTGTAGACTTACATAGTTTTATATTGCCTCTAAAAACATAGTATGAATTCCTCAGCATGTCAGGTCCTCAGTAAAACTCTTACTGACCTTGTTGAAGGGAGGATTTCAGAATGGCACTGTCAGTGCTTACAATTTTAGCACCAATCTTGCAGTACTTGTATTTTTATTATATTATCAGCTCTGAGTTGTGTTTGTTGTGAACCTCTCAACTTCATTTTTAAAAAGTCAGGTCCTAGGGCCAAATCTACAAAATAGTGTTGACCCCTGATTAAACTGAAAGGTCTGGTGCTCTGTGAAGACACGTTTGTGGATCTTGATTTTAGACAACAACACCTTGCATCTTGCTCCACCGTTAGTCCCTGAGTCCACACTTGCAATTAGCTGAGCACTTGCACAGCTAAAGCCAGAGGTTCCTCAGGTCCCCAGGTCACTCTGGCCATGGCAAACACACTGTCTATCTGCTTATAGTTTTGCCCCACGTGCAGCAAGCAATACCTCTGTAATGGCATATCTAGACAAGCTGTCATGCACTATCCACCTAAACTTGAAAGTTTCTGAAGGAACTGGAGCTGTAAATTACCAAGAGAAATAATATTTAGGACATTTTGGGCATTTCTCACTAGGTTTTTTAGACAGCTTTGTCATACTGGCTATTGTGAACATCATAATGGCCAAAATTCTCCTCCCCCTCTACTCTGCCCTGGTGAGGCCACATCTGGAGTACTGCATCCAGTTCTGGGCTCCCCAGTTCAAGAAAGACAGGGACCTTCTAGAGAGAGTCCGGCAGAGGGCCACAAAGGTGATCAGGGGCCTGGAGCATCTCCAGTATGAGGAGAGACTGAGAGAGCTGGGACTCCTCAGCCTGGAGAAGAGAAGACAGAGAGTAGATCTGATCAATGTCTATAAATACCTGAAGTGTGGGGGCCAAATGGATGGGGCCAGGCTCTTTTCAGTAGTACACAGTGACAGGACAGGGGGCAATGGGCAAAAACTGGAACACCGGAAGTTCCAGACAAATGTAAGGAAAAACTTCTTTACTGTGAGGGTGACAGAGCACTGATGAAGCACTGGAACAGGCTGCCCAGAGAGGCTGTGGAGTCTCCATCTCTGGAGATGTTCAAAACCCACCTGGACACTTTCCTGTGCAACCTCTTGCTTTAGCAGGGGGGTTGGACTAGATGGTCTCCTGACATCCCTTCCAACCCCTAAAATTCTGTTATTCTGTGAAAATACATCTCTACTGTAGGCACAGAAAGAGGCACCTTACCAAGTCAAAACTAGAAGTGTAAGGAAACAGTACAAATTCAGTGCTAGTATTGCTTCAGAAGACTGCTGGACTGTGCCGAGTACACTGACAAGTGCGTCTTGGTGTGAACTCAGGATCTCGGGCTCATGCTCCCTTCATCTAACCCTCTCCATGTGTAGGGAATGGATCCAGAGCTGTGGGTCTGCTAAAATGCCTACAGTTTTTTTATGGATTAAACTTTGACTCTCTAGTTGCAGAGAAGTTTGCACACGGCCTCTTAAGAAAGAAGTTCACTGAATATCTGAACAGAACCCAAACTTTTTTTTTTAACAAATGCCAAAAAGATTCCTCATTATTTTCAACATATGTAGATAACGTTTTGGCCCAAGTCACGATTTTTCAGTGCTTAGCATGCAAATTATGGAAGGTAGTTGTCTTCATGAAGCTGTTCCTTCTCCCTGAGCAGACGTACAAGGTACAGGAGTTCCACTGCAAACTGGCAGTTATAATGAGTATTATTGGCAGTAAACATCCCTAAAATGTTTTCCATCTTAGTAGAAACTATTTTACAAGATTTGATGGGACCAGGAAAAAGCCAGTACAATATATGTGGTGCCTGTATGTTTATTGCATCAAACTCTACTTTTGGCACTTGTGGACACTAGAAGACCTTACATCATTTTTGCAAGTCCCTTAAACTTAAGTTCCTTTCATCTTGGTGCACTATTGTGTAGCCCAGCCCTATAGCAGAAGAGTGCAAGCCTGTATAATAGTGCATACTTCTAGGCACTAATGGAAGCCCAGAATATGTACCGGAATTATGTTACAGGCTCAGTTCACTAGGCCAAAATTAGTTCCATTTAATCCAGTTATCTGTGTATGTATTTTTCCTGCACTAATCACTAGAGCACTAAGTCTTTAGTGTTTCTGTGATAACTGAGAGTATCTCCCTGGAGTGCAATCAGGTTCCTACCATTAATATGCATATCTGAAAGGTCTTGAAGTTTTTAGCTTTCCTATAGTAAATAGTTCCATTTTAATTGATACACATCTTAGCCACGAGAACACTCAAGGTTTCTTGTTTAAAGAACAGATGAAAATAAAGGACTGAAAACTAAAAAAATATAGAAGCACAGATTTCTTTATACCTTATTTGAGTGAATGTGTATGGTTCTTTGATCATATCAAAAGAAAACTGTTGATGATGTGCTGAAAAATAAAACAACAAAACATATGGCTGAAGGCATACCAGTGTAGTAATTCTGTTTTTACAGCAGTTTCTACTGAGTTTTCCTGAAGCACATTTGCTAATATTTTACAAAATATATCAAACTGTTCTGATTTTATTTGCTGTTATGACAGCTTTGGAACAAACTACTTCTTTTAAGTAGTCTAATGTTGTCACACAATTTTTCAAACTTTTTTAACTCTGAACTGCCTCCTGGGTTAATTGTGGAAAGTACTAATTACAAACCAACATTTGTAAAATACGATGTATAAGTTTTAAACAAGGTGTATGTCCTGTTTATATTCCCAGGAGTGGCTGACTACAAAAGTACAAGATAAATTCAGATACAGTGGTATTCCTTTCTGTGCAATCTTTAGAAAGGTTTATGTGATAAATGTCATATGATGACCTGAGGTGTTTCACACTTTCATGCTGAAGGTACTAGTTCCTATGGAAGTGAGAAGTAGACTGTTCCCACTCACTGTGGTTGAGGACATCTTTACCCATTCAAGTTGTAAAACATAACAGGAATCTCCAAACTGTGTGTGTGATAGTCTGGTCTGCCACTCTTTTAAAGGCTATAGGTTTTTTCTTTTTTATATTGTTCTCCCCAATCCAAAGACCTTAATAAATAATAATGTGCCTGGTGAAGATCACAAACATACTATATTAATGGGCATTTTTTAGAATCCGTCACCACACTAGTAGAATTTCAAAGGCATGTAGCTTTCAAGAAAAAGAGCAAGCTTAGATGGTCAGTTCATTTGGCTTTACTAGTAACTTTTAATAAACTTACGTACTTAAGGGAAGTGCTGAGCTAAGTAAATTGTATGTATTTAAATTCTTATTAGCAGCAATATTTATTATTACGAACTACCTTCCAGTAGAAGTACTCTTACAGATTTCAGTCTTGCATTTCAGAATCAGTCTAAGTTTTTAACAGGTAAATCCAAGTTAAGTTTATTTTCCCAGAAGGTTTTAAAACATGGCCGAGTGGTATTGTTGCTGTTTGCATAGCAGGAAACTAGCAGTAGCCAAATGAAATGACCTGCAACATGGGGAGCTAATGGCATAGCCTGGAAAAGAAATGGAGCATCCCAAAGATCCATATCCTGTCCTGTGAATTCTGCTGCCTTTCATTGTTGTATTTTCCCTCTATGGAAACTTTTTTTTTTTTTTTTTCTGATTGTTGGGTTAAGTAGTAGTTGGGAGTTATTAAAGAAGCAGGGAGATTAAAAAGAGGGAGAGTTTAAATTTTGCAGTTGTTGTGTTTAAAGGCTGTATGTGGAGGATACACATCTATTTTATACTCAGCATTTTAAAAAGCCACTATACAATGACAGCTTGTACCTTTGTGCAACGCAAGAAAACTAATAATTGAAAACTTCTGAAGGGCTCATGTCATGTTTTTAATGTATTCCTGTTCAGTGTTCTGAGTAGTTTTGTTGTTGCAGTGGGTAGGAGATAGATTGAACTGATTACATACTGTGTTATCAATAAGTGTATTTTGTTCCCTGAGAAATGATTCTTCCTTCAGTAACAGGAAAAATAAACAAAGGAAAAAGAGTACATTTAAGGTTGCTGTGAAGTTTTAGCTGTTCCTAGACTTTCAGATTTCTGTTCTCAGCTATAACATTCTAACTACAAAATATTTTCCTTTTAGTTTTAAATCCAATTTCTAAATGGTTTAAGAAGACACTTCTCCAAGTTAACCTGAAGCTACACAATTGGTGGATAAGCCCTTTGTCTGCTGAACTGCAATGAAAGGTGGGGAAAATGTGTCTTGAATCTACATTTGCACTCCCGTGATTTTGGGACTGGCAGGAGCCAGGTTTGGTTTGGCATAAATTAGAGCCATCTAAAACTGTTCTGTCATTGATGACTACCTGAGACTGTGTGGGATCACTCATAACTGAGGGTCAGGTATAGTGACCCATGCTGTGGAAAGATGCTTTAACAAATGGGGAATCCTCAGCAAGCTGGGTAGATTAGTTTTCCAGATGGTTTGTACCACTTGAACAAAGGCAAAAAATGTCATACTCCAGGTCTGACAGCAGAATTTGCAGAAACACAGAGTTCTGCTTACATTAAACTTGCTTGGGTAACAAATAGCGTTGCAGTGGCTTTCGGGATTTCAGTGGAAGGTGCAAACCATGGGCAAATGAGTCTGGTTAATGCCTTTAACTAGTTGAAGTTCACATTGCTGCAGCTAGAAGGCAGAGTTACTGAATGCCCTCTTTGCCTCTGCACTGCTGTAGGTTGTCCTCAGGAGCCCCAGACCCCTGAGGCCCCAGAAGTCAGGATAAAGGAGGAGTTTGCCTTGGTTGACGAGGACTGGGTTAGGGATCAGTTAAGCAATCTGGACATCCATAAATCTATGGGTCCTGATGAAGTACAGCCGCGGGTGCTGAGGGATCTGGCTGAAGTCATTGCTAGGCCACCCTGTCATCTTTGGTAAGTCGTGGGGAACAGGAGAAGTGCCTGAGGACTGGAAGAAAGCAAATGTCACTCCAGTCTTCGAAAAGGGCAAGAAGAAGGGCCTGGGTAACTATAGACTGGTCAGCCTCACCTCCATCCCTGGAAAGGTGATGGAACAGCTTATCCTCAGCACTATCTCTAGACATGTCAAGGATAAGAGGGTCATTAGGTGGAGTCAGCATGGTTTTACCAAGGGGAAGTCATGTTTAACCAACCTGATAGCCTTTTATGAAGAGATAACCAGGTGGATAGATGATGGTAGAGCAGTGGATGTGGTTTATCTTGATTTCAGCAAGGCATTTGACACTATCTCCCACAGCATCCTTGCTGCTAAACTGAGGAAGTGTGGTCTGGATGATCAGATAGTGAGGTGGTTTGTGAATTGGTTGAGTCTAGTTGGAGACCTGTGTCTAGTGGAGTCCTTCAAGGGTCAGTACTGGGACCAGTACTGTTCCATATATTCATCAGTGACCTGGATGAGAAACAGAGGACACTGTCAGCAAGTTTGCTGATGACACAAAGCTGGGAGGAGTGGCTGACACGCCAGAAGGCTGTGCTGCCATCCAGGGAGACCTGGACAGGCAGGAGAGCTGGGCAGGGAAAAACTTAATGAAATATAACAAGGGCAAGTGTAGAGTCTTACATGTGGGAAGGAACAACCCCATGTACCAGTACAGGCTGGGGACAGACCTGTTGGAGAGCAGTGTAGGGGAAATGGGCCTGCGTGGTCCTGGTAGACAGCAGGATGACCATGAGCCAGCAGTGTGCCATGCTGGCCAAGAAGGCCAATGGCATCCTGGGGTGTATTAGAAGGGGTGTGGTTAGTAGGTCAAGAGAGGTTCTCCTTCCCCTCTACTCTGCCCTGGTGAGGCCGCATCTGGAATATTGTGTCCAGTTCTGGGCCCCACAGTTCAGGAAGCACAGGGAAATGCTTGAGAAAGTCCAGCACAGAGCCACCAAGATGATGAAGGGAGTGGAGCATCTCCCTTCTGAGGAAAGGCTGAGGGAGCTGGGTCTCTTTAGCTTGGAGAAGAGGAGACCGAGGAGAGACCTCATTAATGTTTATAAATATGTGAAGGGTGAATGTCACGAGGATGGAGCCAGGCTCTTCTCAGTGATGACCAATAGCAGGACAAGGGACAATGGGTGCCAGGTGGAGCGTAGGAGGTTCCTTGAAAGCATAAGGAAAAACTTTTTCACTGTGAGAGTGACAGGCCACTGGAACAGGCTGCCCAGGGAGGTTGTGGAGTCTCCTTCTCTGGAGACATTCAAAACCCGCCTGGACATGTTCCTGGGTGACCTCCTGGAGATGATCCTGCTCCGGCAGCGGGTTGGACTAGATGATCTTTCGAGGTCCCTTCCAATCCCTGACATTCTGTGATTCTGTGATACACTGCCTTTGAGATCAGAATTAATTTAAATCTAACTTAAACATGTTCACACACATTGCAGTCGTATCTTGTACTGTGGTGTAGACTCAGCACTGGTCATGCAATATCCACTGTCTTTCAGTTTTGTTTTGTTTTGTCTTTTTTCCTAGACCGATCTTGTTTCCTCAGTTGAAATGAGCAATTGACCTTGTTATCTCTTCTGCCACTAAGAGATACATCACAGCTTGCGTAGTGGCTGGTAATGACCATATCAATTCATGTGATAAGCTTACAGTTATATCATAGTTGCAGTTATCACTAATTATCAGGAGAATTTCTTGATGTCTTTTATTCAGAATTTTTAGTCTTGCTTCCAATATAAACAGCATCTTTATGTTGCCAGTCATGATAATGAATAAGAGAAAATTGAATTTTTATAGCCTTGCTGTCTCAGTGGGCTTCTAAATGTGCACAGCACTTTAGGGGAAAAAACCCCAAGCCAAAACCAAAACAAACAAACAAACAAAAAACCAAAGCCAGAAAAACACGGAGGAATATTATCAATCTTTAATTTCTCTGCTGAAATGCAGTCACATATAGCACAGGACCAAATGTGATAATTACCAGGCCACACAGACCTGCACTACATGGCCATCCAGAAGAGAAAAGGAAGCAGAGAACAGCATCCGGCAAACCGCATGAGGAAGTTTAGGTAGACCTCGATACCAAAGCTGCAATTTAGCCGTGACACTGACATTCACAAACATCTCCTTGGAAAGTACCATAATGTCTTTAGTGACCACAAATATATTTATGTTTTCTCTCAGCTAAAAGGCAGTGAACCCAAAGCATCTATGTAGACGTTGAACAAAGGAACTGTTTATATGACCAGCTATACTATTTCCTGCAGTATTTCAGTTTCTATTGATAGTTCCTTAAAGTATTATGTTTGTCAAGATGAAAAATGGTAGTTACATTATTTCATTATAAAGAGGTAAATATCTGTATCTGAGCTCATATTAACGTGTTCCGGGAAGAAGAAAAAGAGATACCACTTACTTTCTGCTACATAGTGTTACATATGCTCTCACATACACTATGCGATGCACAATGCATCCAGTTTGGACATAATAGATAAAGAAAGATTGTGCAATATTCACAGTCAGCATGAAACTAAATGCTCATTTTCCAATGATCTAGGTATTTTCTTCATAGTATTTTCCTCAGTGGATTTTATGTGGCATTAATGATGCGTTCTCTGCCTGTGTCTTTTCCTCTCTTTTGAATGTTATTCCTTAGGTGCGCTGCCAGAATTGCCTAGTTCTAATGCAGGATCATACTCTGCTTCCTCACTTGCCTGTTCGTCCACTTTGGGCTAATGTTGATAAACATCCCTTAAAGACAATTGCTTTTAATCTTGTCAGAGATGCCTGTGTTGTGAGGGTGGAAATTAGTTATTAGCTTAGCTTTTCATCCATGCATAATAGGATGTTAAAATCAGACATATTTGCTTGAGGCCATGAGAAGCATCCCACTCTGAGCTTACAAATTCTGAATTTATAAAATGCAACATATTTAAAATAAACAAGAAGAAGGCAAATGCCTGTTTAAAATTATAAAAAGTCTTTTTTGTGTATATTAGTCTTTGTTTAAGGAGTTTAAGGCACCTTCCTGACTGCAGTAATAGAAGAAAAATATGCTGAATCTTTGCTGATTCTTATCCCTCCTCCAACCTTTGTAATAATAGTTGATCAACACAAAAAACTATGTCATGCTCTTCTTGCAGTGAGGACTTCCCCCCTGAATGGAGTTGTCATCAGCTTGATCCCTGCAGCATTAAGCATCCTTGGTCCTCATGCTGTACCTTTTCAAATTAAGCCCTGTGAACAAACAATACCAAAACAAAGTCAGCCTGAAAAAAGGAACCAAATGAAATTCGTCCCTCACAAAATAGTGGCAAACCCTGTCTTCCCACCTGTATTGCAAGGTAAAGCTGATGTCATTTAGAGAACATATAACCTAAAGAGCCTTCTCTTCCTTCTGCACTGGAGCATCCGTGGCAGGGCAGGGAGCTTGGATCTCTCTCCACAAATACCCACAGAACAATGACAACTTCCCATTTTCCTGCACTCTTTAGTTAAGTTAGCCAGAGCAAAGGATGTAGAGTAGGTAATAGTTCCCTTGGGAATATCTGTGTTAGAATCATGGCAATTGGCAATGAAAGCAGTCAGTGAGTTCAGACACTTTCAGAGAGACTTCTGAATGTCTTGGTGCTCTCCTTTGTTGTCTCCACTACGTGCATAATAAAAATGGCTACTGAAGAAACACAGGTAGGCATCCTGGCTCTAAATGTGTGTATAATATAAAATGCAGAGTTGTGTACCAGACTGCTGGATGACAGGCTGGAGTATTTGGATTGCCTACCAAGTGTTGATGAAAAGCCACTAAAGTACAAACAGGTGGAAGTTACCAGCTTTCACCTCGTCTAACCTACCCACATGGGTGAAAAAGACAGCCATGCTCTAAGGCTTTGAGAAACCCAACAGTTTCCTTAATCTTTTCCCACATCCTGTTTGTCCTTAAAATAATGTCTTTGATATGGCTGTTTAAAGTCAACAGGGCCTATAATTTTCAGCACATTTTCCCCTCCATCTGTTTTTTCTGTTAAGCCCCCTCTCACATGCTTGAACACATTGATGTACAGACAAAGCGGGGACTTGTTGGTACCCAAAGATCCATCTTCCAGATGTGCTCAACTTTGCTCTCAGGCAGTCGAAACTCATTCCAAGGCATGGCTGAGGAATACTATTCGCTTAAAAATAAATACAGTACTTGAAAGCATTTTTATATCCATAGATAAATGTGTAGCTGTAATGTACACAGAATAATGTGTAGCTGGGGAAAGCTATTAAGCAATGCCTGCAGACTTGTCTTCAGTCCATTCACAAGTTCTGCCACCTGTGAATTAAAAAGGTCAACATCTGTTCAAGTTCACTAACTGGGTCATTAAAATGGCTAAAGATACGTAGAAAGGACCCAATTCCAACGTTTGAGTAAGGATGATCCCCACTGACCTTGGTGGGACTTGCGTTTGAGGATTTACTTTGTATTATGACTCCAAACATAAATGAAGACTCTACTCCCCAGCTGCTGCTCTGCAGTGCTCAGCAGCAATGCTTAACACTGTGAATATTAGTTTATTTTGCTTCTTGCTATTTTTAGGCAAACAGAAGTCCAGTAACAGGAGAGTTTTTCTACTCTCTTATAGTTAAGAACACAGGAGCAAAACTACATTTCTGTTTTTCTACGATATTGTGATTAAAAATATGGGCACAAGTCTCCTCTTTTCCATTTTATCAGTTTTAGGAATTTGGAAAAGTAGTGCATGGTTCAGTAGTCAAGGACAAGAAAGAAGAAAAGATAAGAAAGAGACATTATATCTTCATCTAAAGGTGAAGTATCCATTTCTCAATCTACATGTCTTTTCACCTTTCCCTCCTTCACTTTCTGACACTGCTTTAGCTCAGCTTCACTCTCCAATGCCCAGATTCTCCCTCAGGATGCCTTGATTTGGAGATTGCTCTTATCTCTGTCCCTACATTCAATGATGAGAGTGTTGGTTTTAGTATATATTTTTGTAAGTCATTTAGTAATGATCTGCTGCTTTTCTTAATCATATATTAACCAACAGACATAGTAAACAGAAATTCTTTGCAGTCGTGCCGATAGAACAAAGAAAAATGGAAAATGCAAAACACTGGGGAGAACCAGTCAGGGATGTACTTAGTATTCTCAATATTCACATATACTTTTTGAAAATGTAACTATTTTGTCAACTAGTTTTAAAATGAAAGCTCCTTCAGTTTTACTCTTTTCTCTGGAAGAATACACAGCACATGATATTTCAATTAGTTTATCTTTGTTTCATTAAGTAGGGTCAGGCAGGAATGAGAGGAAGTAGAAAATCATGCTTGTAGCATTGAAAAAACTAGTTCCTTAAAAAGTCTTCCAAAACATGAAAACCTTGAGCATTTCTCAAAAGACTAATTATTTATTATTTTATCACATAACTAGTATTCTGAAATATTAGTAGCTTTGCAAAAATTAGTAGCTGTCTTGGACATATGATTAGCAGGTGTGAGCAGCACTTATTCAGATTTGGAGGCAGGTAATTCACAGCTTAGTGTAGGGGAAATGGAACAAGAGGAAAGAAAAATAGGAATGCTTCATCTAAATTTCTTCTCCCTTTCTTTGAAAAGTTTCATGTTAATATTCAAGAACAATTTCCCTTTTGTAATGTTCTTCCACTAGTCATATTTTAGTTAATTATCTTGGTTGTCCATTGTAAATAAAAAGTAAGAAATCTGCCAGTTCTCTTTGATCGTGGTTTTGTTCTTTCCCCCAACAAAACTCACAGACTTCTTTCTTTTCCTTTCCTTCAGAGGTGAAAAGCATTCCTCATTAGGAAGAGCAGATGCATCCTGTCGTAGAGGGTTGAAGGTTATTGATTCTTTCAAGCAGTTTCCTTTCTCTCCAGGTATGAATTGTTTCATTCACAAGCATTGTCAGTCTTCTGAGTGTTCACATAAGTAGAAAACAGTGTTATTGCAAGCTCAAGGCAAAACATGTGTAAGAATAAAAAAATATGTTAAAGCATAAAAATTAATGAGGACGTAGTGTAAGTACTCCTCGTAACCATTGCTAAGCCTGACCTCCTCAGAGGAGTTAGGCTTAAGTAGTTACATCTGGAAATGAGGCACGCTACAGGTAG
The DNA here is from genome assembly GCF_000700745.2 of Antrostomus carolinensis. Lineage (NCBI taxonomy): Eukaryota > Metazoa > Chordata > Aves > Caprimulgiformes > Caprimulgidae > Antrostomus > Antrostomus carolinensis. The sequence goes on along the minus strand of NW_010309905.1, from coordinate 7,610 downwards.
GTGACAGTATTCTTCTCTCTTCGAAGTATGAAGCAGTCATGAAGAGAAATACAAAACCAAACAAAAATTCTTCCTGCACCTTTTTATTAATTTTAATTTATTTGAAAGGAGATAGTAACCCATATTCCTTTTCACGCTCATTCATATTTTGAAAGTTTGTTCTAAAGTACTTTTTCTCTTCAAATTAAACACATTTCCTGGGGACATACGTATCAATTATTTTGTAACTCTACAAAAGCCAGCAGTACAAATATTGCAGGCATTTAATAAACACAGGGCTGAAACAATATACTGAAATTATTCATCAGCTGCACAACTTGTCATATAAGATCTTGAAACAGAAGAGAGTTATACTCTATTCAGAAAACATTCTCCTGAAGTTTGCATATATCCCCTTTTATTTCCTTGTGAAGTTTTAAAGTTCCCCACACACGTACACTTGCTTGGAGCCTTATGAAACTGAAATGTCAAGTGAGAGTTGCTTTATATCATGTTCTGTCAATCAAAGTAAGCGAGGCTTTATGCATCTGTTGCTAGTATATTGGCACTTTTTGAAGAGTGTTTCGGAGGGAGCGAGAATAAATAAAGATCCTTCAGGCACTTTCTCATTTATGGATGAGGAATCAAAGCAGTCTGAAACTTCATTTTCAGCCTGATACCCTGAAGATTGTTGGCTGATAATTCTGGATGGAACAGCTTATCTGAGAGGATTAGGGAGAACATGGGCTTCCTATTACTGCTGGCTTCAACCTGTTCAGCTGGGCAGACTCTGTCACACATTATCTGTGCCTTTACATATGTCACTAATCTTATCTATATCTTTTCAGCTCCTTCTGTTGGAGCTGTGGTTTCCTGTACCTAAACCTTCCATTTCTTCATTACACCAGCTGTATAGGCATTAGCCTTCTTTAACAGCCTTTCTGCACCGTGTCATTCAGTAATGGCTAGTAATGCAAAGGTATGGGAAGGTAATGGTAGTGCTTTATCTCAGATCTTACAGGCTTCACATCAATATATTAAATGCACACCTCCCTTCCCACCAGCATCCTCAATCCTCCCTCCACCGTTTTTTATCAAATCTGCTTAACGAAATAAAATCACCTCAACAATAGAGTATCTCTGCAATCATTAAAAATAACAGAAGCAGGGAATTTAGGGGCAGGTATATATGCTGGAAGGGTCAAAGTAGTTTGTAACCAGCAGAACAAAAACATCAGCACCAGAACTGATCTGGAGCTTCTGGCACTCTCTCCTGGATTGCTAATTGGTGTTACAGATTTAGTAGCATTGGTCACCCCAACAAAGTAGTTCAGCAGAAAGAAAGAGTAAAGAATCTGTGAGTCCCTGTCCTTAAATTTTAGGGGGAAGCCCCTTCCTCACAGCTACTCTCAAATAATTCCCCAGCTCCAGCTGGCTCCTTGCCTGTTGGGCTAAGTTCCATCCTTTCTCACCTATTCTGCCTTTGCCTTTCAGTCTTCCTGACACACTGCTACTCTGCTGCCCTCTTTCCTTTCTGATTAATTTTCTCCTGTTTCTTTACCTCCTTCAGCCATTTTCAACTTGCTTCATTCCCTGTTCCTGTAATAAAAATGACAGTAAATGAATTTTTAAAAGTGAAGGAAGTGGAACTAATGAGATACCACTTTGCCCATTTATTTTCTCTTTAACAACATTTTTTACTGTAATGTCTTTTGGGCAGGGGCTGCTCTTCTTGTGTCTTTTCATTGTGTATAGTACAATACACACCAGGAAAAAAAAAAAAACAACTCAGTCCTTATCTTGATGGCTTTTTTGGGTACCACCATAGTGCAAACTAGAAAAACATGTCACTTATTTCTAACTAATAACTCACTCAATAGTACTATCTGTCACTTTATTTCCAATTAGTAATTCAGCCGGTTCTATATATGATTAATTTTCAATATATTTAAATACAATTTGAATAATTTTAAAGCAGGTAAAATTTCCTTCCTGTTTTTACTGACTTCACATTTTGTTTTACTTTAAATTGACAAGTTATTAGGGATCTGTATCTTGTCTGTTCTCTCAAGGTTGAAACAATAAGCTTTATCTGAACCTGACAAACATAATTTCTCTTCTTCATAAATGAATGCCTTGAATGTCATGGTTCCCCCACCCCGCAACCACAAGCCCAGTCAGGACCATGTCATTTAGCACAGACCCATTTTTTATTCTGTGACAAGCAGAAGGAACAAGTGTAACCTATATCCTAAAGCTATACAAATGCTGTTGAATTATATAGGCGAGACAGCCACAGAGAGTTGTGTTTGCTCCAGCCATGCTGGCAACTGCAGGAAATAATGTGTTGCAGCAATGGAAGATTTCCTTGACTACTTACAGTCTTTCAGAGATTTGGTAAAGCTTCTCTCTGCGGACCCTGAAAGAACTGCTGTTTTTCAGCATACACAGGACATTCATGGTCACTCAAGGACATAAGGAAGAACTTAATTTCAGATGCTCCCAGGGAAATTGTTTTCATTCTTCTAATACGGTTGATTTGTTCTTGCCTAGGCTCTTGTACATGGTCTTTTTCAACAAGTGCTGGGATAAACTGAACTTTTGATATAGAGTTCCCTTTGCCCATGCAGTTTGGCTAGCTATGCCTGTCACCAACTGAAAAGTATAGACCTAAGGAGGATAAGGCTAATTCTCAACACTAGAGCAGAATCCAACATTTCATCCGGTGCACCTGAACCCCTTTATGATACATACAGTATGAAGAGATATATGAAGAACTTCTTAAATGCTTAATTTATAGTCAGCCCTTTTCTGAGTATGTGTCATTTTTGAAAGGATAACACATGGCACGTGGACTCATCATTAGCCCAAGGTAACAAAGGTTATGACTTCTAATTCTGTTCTCAGCCATGCTACAGAGTTACTACATGACCTTGCACAAATCACTTAACCTTTATGTGGCTAATTTTATCCATCTTTAAAATGGGGATAATAAAATTTTTAGCTACGCACAGCAGGATGATAAGAATTAATTAATGCTCTCTGAAAAAGAAGGCTTAATATACAGGGCCTAATTCCATTAGTATTCACTCTCTGGCTCTGTGTCTTGAGCAGTTACTTCTAGCTGAGCAAAATTAGTGTAAAAAGCTACCATCTGGATTTGTTAGCTTTACTGAGATTCACTGTGCTTAGGTATGGAGCTCACACAAAACGCCCTAGAGAATCAACCCAAGAGAAAGCTCAAGTGATTCATTATTAATATTAGTTGTATATCCACATACACAGAGTACGGTCAACAACGCTTGTGCATTTATAATTTCATAGTGGGGGCTCTGAGTCAGCATATGTAAAAATAGATACCTGATTGAAAGCACCTGTCTCCCTTACTGACACTGCAAGCACCGATCAGGTGGCCATGTGTACAGGAGAAAGAGTGTGCCTTGCTCATGTGGTTCTTCAACGTCTGTTTTTTTAAAAAATTGGACTCTTAAACTTCACTTCTTTTGGATTGTGGAGAAACTTTCTAAAATAAAAGCCATATAATTTTCATTAGAAAACTCAGGTTGGAAATGTAGTATCATGTCACCTACTAACATGTTAGAATTTTATGGGATATGACTTCATTCAGTGTTAAGATTATAAAATTCACAGCATGAAGAGCAAGATAATATCTATGTCTAGTAGTTGGAATGAGGGAGGAATGGTAGACCAAAGATAACCATGATCTCTTCACTCTGCTACTGGCATGTGTTTTACAGTGGGCAGTCCAAATCAGTCCTAATCAAATTTCCATTCCTGTATATCAAGACATAAAGAAGTCCCTGAAAGGTATAGACCAACCAGTTCAATATCCTAATCTGTTGTTTTTGCCTCATGTATGCATGGATTTATGCTCAAACTAATCACTTCTTTCTACTGCTAGGGGAGAATTTTCAAGTTACTGTGATTATTGCAAACTCCATCAAACTAACAATATATATACATTCTAGCCAGAAGATCAGTCTGAAGTTATAATACTGCCAAGAAAGCAGAAAGCACCAGTCTTGTCTGTAGATATCAGTAATAACAATTGCTTTATTCTAGACTAGCAGCAAGCCAACTGATTAATGGTTCAAGATGATGTCTGGTGTAACCTGAAGTACTCCATGTCAGGTCCTAACTCAAGTGCCCTTTCAAATTAACCTCAGAAGATTCTTCATCATAGGGAAAAATAAATTCTTTATGCAATGGAAGTGATTAACCTTGAGCCTTCAAAGTCAAGATGATTGAAAGGTGGTGGAGGGAGAGGATTCTGCAGTCTCCAAGATGTGTTAAAATTGATACATTAGGGAGAAAACAAACTCAATAAATACATCTCTCTCCTTAGTTTGCTTTTGTAAAGCATTCCAGCATATTTTGCTGTAAAAACCTTTTTGTCTTTTAAGTGATCAAAGCAGCATGTAATCCAATCAGTTAAACAACTGCAACAAGCCAGAACAACATAAATACACTTAAATGTCCTATTTACTGAAAATGTTCATTGAAGATAATGATGCATAGGTCCCAAGAGATTTGGAGAAAAATAAGTAAATGGAAAGTAAAAACAGCTTGATGATGCCTACAGTAAGGTGTGTTGAGTGGAGAAGGGTGGTGGTGTCATTTTTCTCTTTTGTGTTTTATTAAGACTAAGAAATTTAGGATGGGAGAGATGACTTTTGTTCTAAATTTTCTACTTGTAAGGGCTGACTTGCTGTTATGAAAATCTGAGGCCTAGATTAGTTGTGATTGTAGAAATGTCTGTTGTAAGCCAAGAAAACTTAACTAGCATACTACTAAAATCCTTTTGCAGCTTACATACTTATGTTAATATCAACAGAGCAGAAAAATATAGCAGAAAGGGCTAAACATTGCCAAAATGTTTAAGCACACTCTCCCCTGCATCAGACAAAATAAATGTACTGTTCCTGGAAAAATAAAATAATAATAAACTAGTAGTAATAATAATGCAACACAACTATTTCTATAAGAAACAAAGAAAGCTAACCCATGAAGAACTAAATGTAAGATATTTTTAGGATGCTTTGGTTTTGTCTGTTTGTTTTGGCAAAATAACTAAAACATCTAATTGCATTGAATAATTTCTTCCTTGGCTTCTCCATTTATTCTCTCTCTGGCATCATTTATTCCTCATATCCCTTGACCAGTTTCAAGAGAGAATTTAGGGAGGTGCTGATTACAAAAGCAGACTGTTTTTCTCAGTGACTCACATGAACATACACAAAAGGTTTCCTGATGTGGGGCATGTCACCTGTGAGGCCACCCCAAGGAGGCACCCACCTGCTGGGTGGGAGCTCTCTTGCTCCGCACTCTATCATGCCTCAGCTTGAGACAACCTTCTCAGTGGTTCATACTGATTTACTCAAACTCAGTGAAGCAGCTGATGGGTCTTTGTCTGGTAATACCCTCAAACTGCCTCAAAGCAAAGCCCTGCAGCTCTAGAAGCTTCCCTTTTCTCCATAATGCAGAGAAAGAAGTCCACCTCTTCTTAGCCTTCCCTTGCTCAAGTTGGTTTGCAGTCCAACCCACTGCATTAACCAGACTTCTACAATGTGGCCTTTAAAATGGCAGGGAACTCAAAAACTTTGTTCATGCAGGTAGTGATCAAGAGACTTACCAAATCATGCCGCCTGTAGAGTGGACATGGCTTACCTCTCCTTGGGTTATCTTAATTTTTGAAACCTCTAGTCATTCTAAGGGCATTTTCCTGTTTACTTTGGTCCTGAGGTAGTCTTAGCAGCAAGTCTTTTGTAGTACACTGAAATGCAGTTGATGGATGTGTTTTTTGTAATAACCTGAGGTGTATACCAAGGTGCTTGCCACTTTATGTGGTGACCCAGAAAATACAGGTGATGCCAACTGTGCCATTCAGCTTTTTATTTTTATCTTAAAACAGTATTTTCTTAATTACTACCAGTCAGCTTTAGTGAAAATGAGTCTGTCTGAAATGATCATTCATATATGTGTGCCTTGAATCCAAAATTAGTAAGACACATTTCTGTATCATTAGATGTCTATTTTCATTCGCTTCATTTTGATAATTGGGGCTTATTTTTATTATCAGGAGTCAAATAGCAGAATCACTGAAGGTAGAACAGGGTAAAGGTGACTCATCCTACCAAAAGTCTCCACATGCACTTGATAAATACTTTGTTTTTATATATTAAAATAATTAAATAAATATACCTGAATGCCTGGGTGAGTAAGAGGCCAATCCACTCTGTGCTCAAGTGCCTGGAAACACTGCAGCTGACACTAGCACTTAGCTATGATGTCTAGGAAAAGTGCCTTTTCACCAGTTAGAGATCCTGGATGTATCTAGGAATGTGGCCTGCACCTACTCCAGTAAATGCAAACATTGCTGGAGTGATCCCAGATGCCAAGGTGTTATTATTATTGTCAGTAAAATGTTATAATATCTTCAACAGACACAAGTGAAGGCAATAACAAAACACCCAACAGAACAGATCAAGGCTTACAAGTCCTCTTCTAGTACCCTCATCTGATAAGTTACTTACTGTTGCTTTAGTGTTTGTGTACATACTATCAGTGTCTTCCCAAAAATTTAGGTAGAAGGTTTTTTTTCTTGCCTCTTCTCAATGTGTAGATTTTAGCAGCCACATTTCTGAAGAACTGGGGATGGGAGTTTCTGAAAAATTCTGTGTATTTACAATGGATTGATTTTCAAAATATATTTCCATATTCTGTAGCACATTTTATTTACTGTTCACTAATGCCGGAGGACAAACAGTACAATTCTTTGCATGTTTTACAGAAAAGGGCGATATTCTGTTGAATCCGTGCTGTATTTGCTATCAGTGGTTCACCATGTGCAGAATTTCTTAATAAAGAAGTAATCTTTAAAACAATCTGCTGGACTAGTTCAGTCAAGAAAAAAAGGAAGGTAATTGCCCAAGGAAGTTGTAATTGCCCTTAGGTTGCCCAAGGAAGCTGTGGATGCCCCCTCCCTGGAAGTGTTTAAGGCCAGGCTGGATGAGGCTTTGAGCAACCTGATCTAGTGGAAGGTGTCCCTGCTGATGGCAGGGGGGTTGGAACTAGATGATCTTTAAGGTCCCTTCCAACACAAACCATTCTATGATTCTATGAATTGTGGTAGGTGATTCCCTTCTGAGGGGAACTGAGGGCCCCATATGTCGACCAGCTCCCTGCCACAGGGAAGTCTGCTGCCTCCCTATGGCCTGGGTCAGGGATATCAGCAAGAAGCTCCCCACTTTTGGTCATACAAGCTGGTAGTGATGAAATCTCAGAGAAAAGTCCAAAAGCAATTAAAAAGGGCTTCAGGTCATTAGGGAGACTGGTTGGAGGATGGGGAGCACAGGCAGTGTTCTCCTCAATCCCTTCAGTGGCAGGGAGGTTTACTGATGGGAACAGGAAGATACACCTGATCATCACATGGCTCAGAGGCTCGTGCCACAGGTGGAGTTTTGGTTTGTAACCATGGGGATTTTTACATGGCACCAGGACATGTAAAAAATGGGACACACCTGTCTCAGAAGGGGAAAAGGATCCTGGGGCAAGAGTTAGCGGGGCTCGTTGACAGAGTTTTAAACTGGATTGGAAGGGGAAGGGGATAT
>NW_010309904.1:83507-86541 GCF_000700745.2 Antrostomus carolinensis | reverse complement strand
CCTTCCCATCCCTAACATTCTGTGATTCTGTCATATATTCATGGAGGAAATACCATGAAAGGAGAAGAAATATTTAAATTAAAAGATAATAATGTTACAGGTCAAGTGGATGTAAATTGATCATAATGATATTCTGAAATTACATTTTATGTGATAGGGTAATGAACTGAGACTGTTTCAAGACAAACCTTGTGTATTCACAGAAAAAATTGTATGACAACATGGTAAGAGTATTTCTGCAATGAAATGTTAAGACTGTAATATACATCTCTGGATGATTTGAGGTCATGAATCCACAACAAGAGACTTGTTCTCCATTTAATTTAAATTATTTGGACAATGTTTATATTAAATTCCTCTCATATCTCTTTGCACCTGCTGGTTCCCCACAAGGATTACAAAATCATTTTTATCTCCTTGATAAATGGATTTTATTTCCCACTGCTTTCCTTGAAACATAGTGATTAAGCATGGGTGGAAAAAAAATATATAATCAAAGCACTGAGGTAAATCTGAGTTTCTAAAGTCTCTAAGATTCTTTACTTGATATTGAACTACGTATCTCAGTTGTTTGGATGAAAAATGTTACCCGCTTGTACAATTTGGAAAGCTGCTCATCAGATGTGAGAGCAGAAAGAAATTTCTGCATTCCCCCACTGTCAGGTTGCCTGCAACTCAGGCTATGATACAGCTACAGTAGTCACCTGGGATTTGATTACTTGTAGGATGTTGATCCCTCTTGCTTTTAACATGTTATAAAGAGTAGCATACAAGGAAAGTGGAAATTGGAGAATTCTCTACCTTGTACTAGTGACTCTCTAGGACAACAAAGCAGAAAAATCTTTTTACAGAGAAGTAAATAATTGCACCATATGGACAGAATGGAGAATATTCAGTACCAGAAGACAGTCCAACTTCTATCAGAACAGCATATATCAATTCAATCAAAGCAGATGTCATGATTCTGACATGTTGAGTCTTACTTAATAGGAACTATCATTTAGTTTTAGTCATTTAGAACTGCCGTGGTTCCAGTGGCAACCATTTGAATTTTCTGAAAAGGGGTAAATACCACTAGTATTTCTAAAACCTTGTAATACAACGGTATCCTTGCTTTACAGGATTTTGTTCTAAGGCACACTATAGGAACTCATGTAATAACCCAGGGAAACTGAAGGAGATGCGTAATCATTTTTTGCTGTGCTGGGTCACTAAACTTGCTGTGTCAGTTTTGCATGTCAGCAGGTTATGTCAGATTCCAGGGGAGGGAGTTTTAGGGAGTTGTGCATTTGCTGTTACAAAGGAAATGTTAATAATGGAACAAGAACACAGACTAGTAGTGCAATAGATTCCTATATGAACTCATCTTTAGCTGAAGAATTACAAAATTGCTCATTTACCTTAGTTCAGTATTTAGGCTCTGACTACTAACATTTCCGAGACTCAGCAGATGGAATTATAAATGCAGAAAATGAAAGCACTAGTGTTCTATAAAGGATGAAGCATGAAGTAAGATTGATCTCCTTTCTATTGCCAAGAGCACTTAAAATTTGAACCTGTGCTTGTAGCACTAATTCATAATTTTTCTTTATTTGAGTAAGTTTACTGCAATCACATCATTACAGATGTATCATCAGAGAACTGTAAAGTTCAGAAGGGACCTGGGAAGACATCTATTCCTCTTGCTCAAAGCACAGTCAATTAATTTAGGTTGCTCAGGGTCATGTCCAGTCAGGTTTTGAATATCTCCAAGGATGGAGACTTCCCAACCTCTCTCAGCAATCTGTTCCAGTGTTGAACCAATTTCACAGTGAAAAAAAAAAAAGAAAAAGGTTTCTTCTTCTATTTAAATAGAATTTCTAGTATTTAAATTTTTACATGATGCCTCTTATCCTGTTACTGGGCGTCACTGAGAAGAGTCTGCTCTATATTTTTTACTGCACCAATCAGATATACACATGGATATGATTCCCCTGAGCCTTCTCTTCTTCAGGTTGAGACAGCAGTTTTCTACAAAGATAGAGTGATATGTGTTGCTAAAGTATTTTTGTATTTAATTAAAAAAAAAAAAAGGAGGGGATGAGAAGGAGAGGGATTGAATGTCATGGGTTTTCTTATACTTTGCTATATGTACGGGAGTAATTTTAACCACTTACTTTATAGACATTTTTATGGACTTGCTTGTTCTGTGCTGCTGGTTCTCATGAACCATGCATTGATGTGCATGGAGACTCAAACTGGGTATGTGAGAGCTAGCTTTAACCAAGCCTCTCAAAATCTACACAATCTCATTAAAGGTAATTTTAAAAAAGAGATGCATAAAATTATTTTGGAAGAACTCTGTGAAGTAATGGCAGTATCTCCTGCTAATTATTCAGTTCCTGATTCTGTAGAGACTTTTGTTGACATAAGAATTTAATAATGTTGATGTCTGTGTTTAAGACCAGGGAATAAAGATGTAATTGGCTATACTCTGCTGCCCTGTCAGGTATCTAGTCTGGCTACAGGAACTCAGACAGAGGGTCTTACTACAATATACCATTTGGTGGCTGTTACAGAGGTAAAGGACCCTGTTTATAATTATTTCTAGATCTGTGTATTATAATTTTTTTGACAGAAGAAGCACTGAAAAAAGATCCTTAATATCCCACCAGTCCAGTGTACCCTCAGGCATAATGAACAAGAACTACTTTTCCAGCTCGGAAAATGTACTTAGCTGAAGGGTATGTCTAAAACCTTAGCAAAGATTGACTTCCAAGACAAGATGATTCAGGAAGGAAATCACACTTGCTATCTGTCCCTGACATGATAACATGAAATTGTGTGAATGTCTCTATCCAAATACCTCGATGCTTTGCTTAGCCAGCAGTTTGAAAACATTTTAAGCAGAGAGAAATGCAATTTTGGAATGTGCTTTTACAGGAGGAACAGATTTTAACAGTATTATTAGCATTCATATTACTTATTTTGTACTGAAATGCTACCACTGTATTTACTCAATAAGTTAGGTAAAGTTATATAGTGCTTTGAAAAC
>NW_010309904.1:76085-83477 GCF_000700745.2 Antrostomus carolinensis | reverse complement strand
CATTCCTGACTTTGGTCCTGAGGAAGGCATTTTCCATTATTGACCTTCATTCAGGTAAGACTTTAGGGGAAAATTTTGGCAACTTTCACTTAGAACTATACTTGAAAATACATTTTTAAAGAAAGGATAGGTATTTATTTTCAAGTTAGTGAAACTTTAAAAATAATGGCAAATGAATACAGTTGATAACGTTTTGTCAACTGATTTTACATTTTGCATGTATAGCTAATAAAACTGAGTAGTACATTATATTGGTACTATTGCAATTTGTTTAACTTATTCAGTGAACAGTACTTCATGTACAATCAATCTCATTTTTTTCCCTGAATTTTTACACAAGTTTTTGTCTTTTTGTATGAAATGCCTACCATTACAACAGTGGAATTACTTTTGAAATTAAGTAGAATTTGTCACTTTTAACTTCACAAGTCTTATTTTGGAGAATTTTTTGTAGTAGGTCTAAAAAAAAGATAGAGAAAACCAGTTGGTTTTGGTTTACAAATTGTAATAGAGTTAGAGATTAATTTAACAGAAACGCTTTATATGCATTGTTAGTTACTGTATATTTAATAAAATTAAAAAAAATGAGGAAAGCTAATACTGTATCACCAGAATTCATAACACTAGCCATCAGTTTTAGGTGTCTTTCTTCAAATGCATGCAACCAAAACTGTTCTGTGCTTTCAGTATCATTTGCTTTGGGAGTCAGGGTCAGAGACTGCAGGCACAGAGCCACAGACTGGGCTTCCACATACAGGGGAAGAAGGCTTTTCAGGATTTGGAATGAATAAAGGAGAATGGGAGCCGAGTGATGTCTCAAGCTGTTTCCAGTAGAAGCAAGTTATAACATGAAGGTTGTGAGCTGCAGTAACTTTACCATCTGATTTAACCAAAACAAAACTCATCACTTATTAATCCGAATATTCAACTGGGGCATAGAAAAAAAGATTCAAAGCAATCAACTCCAGAATGTATAATGCCTTGAGTTTTGGGATTTGTATTAACAGAATTATATTCGTGAATCTGCAGAAACTAGTGACAACAGAATTTAATTTGTTTGTCCTTTGATATTTTAGTTGAAGGAGTGCATCCTAAGGTATGTCTCCTTCTGTTTGGGAAAGTTTAGCTTACCTCTTTTTTCTCGATGGAACAAGTCCCCGCCTGGACTACGTATGCTATTTTGTTCTAGGCTTATAAGATCTTACAAAAAAGTTATTGAAAAAAACAAAACAAAACCAACAACAAAATAATAATTAAAAAACCCCTAATGATTCTTTCTGAGTATATCTATCGCTGTGGCTTAATACAGCTGAAATTTATATACATTGCTTGGAATGTAATATGAGAAGCTTGTACTGGTGCTACTAAAAATACACAATTCCCGAGACTCGTTTTTTGAGGAAAATTATCAGCAAACAAAAACATGCATGTGAAAAATATGTACCTTGATGAAATAAAATAAGGTTTAAAGCTAAAATTCAGAGACCTTAAAAACTGAAAGTACATCTGTAGTACTAGTGTCTATATTTTGTGCATCTGTAATTTTCATTTATTTTCTTATTAAATGCACGTTTGAGTGATCTATTATTTTATATTGTTAGTTCTAAGATAGAGACATGTACAAATTGGCATAGCAGTATCCTGCATTATGAAGACTGCCCTGTTAAACCTCTGATATGATATTTGGTTTAGTATTTTCAGTGGGGTTGAATGATTATTTTTGAAACTGTAACTGTTGAAATATATTAATGTAATGTCCCACTGCCTCTTTAAAAACAAACAAGCTTTTTTTATGAGATATTCAAGAGACAATGACAAAAATTTAAGAAACAAAATGACAACAACTAGCTTTGGGCACAAATGAACAATAGATACCTTTTTCTTTTTTGCAGTATTTCATAGCTAATGTGCTCTGAAGCAGTCATTGTTTATATATCATGCACAGTGCTTGAGTGAACATATATGCTGTAGTCCAGAACTGTGTTTCTCAGAATTTCCCAATGCTAGTCTTAAAAAGTCTTTGTACATATCAGTAAGTGTACCAGAAAAGATAATAATATGTATATTGAGAGGGTAAATTAAAAACAAATGTGTAAATCAGATATTAGGATATCTGTGCTGCTTATAGTGGTTGGCATAGTATAATTGAGACCAGGAATACGCAAAATAATTCCTTGGGGAATACTGAACTATCTAGGAATGTGTGTGTCTACAGTGTTTTCAATACTGATGCAAATGTGTTGATATTTAAAAATACATTGTGCATAACATTCACTGTTTAAAAGAACTGTGTTGTCAGCTCTTAACATACTCGTATGGGGGATATGATGGATATTTAATTTTGCAGAACCATTCTTGTTGAACAGCTAAAAATCCACAGCATGCATCCGTTGTGACAAGTAGTTCTACACTTAATTAGAAGACAACACTACTGCCACTTGTCTATTTTAGTTAACATTAGTTTAGGACACCAGTAAAGGAGATAGCTATAATGAGAGTTGTAATAGAGAGAAATATTATTTCCAATAATGACCATGTCCAGAATTGTACAGTTCTGATACTTGTGCATGTAGAATCTAAAGGAAATATCTATTTTTTTTAATATTAGTTATAATTCAGCTTAAGTCTATGTAAAGTTTTACTGAAAAAAATGCAAGAGAAAAAATGAACAGGGAACAATGCAATAGGGAAAAATCATAAAGAATACCTTGAGTTCTTGAATTAGTGGAGGGCAGTAAGAGTAGGCTATTCCTTAAGTCAGCTGGCCTAACGAAGGTTGCTCACTCTCATATGAAAGGAAATAGGAAAGGAATAGATTGTTGTCTTTACCTTTTCTGTTGGTTGCTTTTAGATGAAGGAGTAAATAATGGCTTATATGAGTAATTTTAATTTTCTTGGTTTTGAGTCATTTTATTTTACAAGCTTTTGTGGTAAAGAGGTTCGCAAATGACAACCTGAGTTGGCCCTATTATGTGTACATTGGCATATATCTAGTTTCCCCCTTGTGTTTGGGAAAGAATTTGTGTGATTATTCCATCTGATTTTCGTTAAGAGGCTTTTTTGCTTCTAACGTGTGCCACATCTAACAAATAGCAATATGACAAAACTGAGTCTGTTACCATTTGATTGGAGATTTTTCAAGGTTAGGACCCAGTTTCACAAGCAGTTCTATTTTTCAATACATCAGACATCAGACACAAGCTGAAGACAAACTTGTCTAATAAAGCTTTCAGATTCAATTTTCTCTCTGCATATAGCTTCAGGAATCTCTGGAGGTCATTCACAGTATGTGTTGCAACACCAACAGGGAGAAGTAATGAAAAGAGTCTAGATAAAAAGTTGACACAATGCCTTCAGAACTGCATGAATAAAAACATAATAAGCAAGTTTATAACCGCAAATCTCTATGATTCTCAGAATTTCTGTCTTGATCTTTATAGCATATCTTGATGTGAGGATTTGTTTCTGGATTATATGACAGGTGAAAAATACATGCAAAATATACCTAAGCCCCATTTAAATCAAAAGAAAGAAGGTTAAAACTGCATATTTAACATCCTATTTCAGGGATCTCACAGCAGGTTACTCTTTGAAAGTATCTGTAATAAACAGGTGTGACAGTGCAGTTTACAAAGGAAATGTGTACTTTGATTTTTCAGGGCTCAGTTGATTAAATAAAGCTCACTCTGGGTTACTACTCAGAATTTTTATTATACTCATACCTGTGCTGAAATGTAGATCAGAAAGTGAAAACAGGAGTTGGCTACTTTGCTGTTATTAAAGACAATATGGAATCTAGGTCTACTTTTTCTGTTCTATAACAAGTTGATGAAAGTGCAGCTGTCAAGATTTATGAAGTAAATATGATTAATGCTATCATCAATCTTTCAAAGGACTACATTCACCTATTCCATTTTTAAAATGCGGTCTGGTATTTTCCTCTGAGAAGCAGGGTTTGCAGCTTGTTTTCTCTCATTTAATCTCTTGATCAATAGTTAGTAGCAGCAGGATATACAGCAGCAGGATTCATTTTGATTAAATCCCATTAAATGTAAATGATAGCATACTGTAGAATTCATTGGACTATTATTGATAACCTATACCAGGTGAGAGCACTGAACTAAGTTACAGTTATGGTCAGTCTTTTTTACATGGCTCACATTACATAGCTCCAGAAGGAAGTAAATTAATGTTTATTTTTTTCTCTAGAACTATATTCAGCACACACTGCAGAATCCAATGTTAGTAATTTTCAGGAAATGTGTCAACAACACAATTCCATCATTTTTAAAACACAGATAGACAGAATCAAGGGCAGGCAGTAACAGAATGAGAGGTAATGGTTTTAAACTGAAAGAGGAAAGGTTTAGATTAGGTATTAGGAAGAAATTCTTTCCTGTGAGAGTGGTCAGACACTGGAACATGTTGGCCAGAGTAGTTGTGGCTGCCCCCTCCCTGGAAGTGTTCAAGGCCAGGTTGGATGAGGCTTTGAGCAACCTGGTCTAGTGGAAGGTGTCCCTGCTCATGGCAGGGGGGTTGGAACTAGATTTAGATGGTCTTTAAGGTCCTTTCCATCCCAAACCATTCTATGATTCTATGAATCAAGAATTTGAATTAGTTTATTCTGGAAAACACAGAGAAAAAGGATTCTCAGTAGAGATCCTAGCAAAAAATCATCCATAATAAAATGGTAGTTTATGCTCATTTTCAGCTTTTCTACCTCAGTTTCTGGCTCTACATCACACTTATCTTTTCTTTTTTTTTTTCTCCCCCTCCCCATGCTTCAAATCCACTCT
The DNA here is from genome assembly GCF_000700745.2 of Antrostomus carolinensis. Lineage (NCBI taxonomy): Eukaryota > Metazoa > Chordata > Aves > Caprimulgiformes > Caprimulgidae > Antrostomus > Antrostomus carolinensis. The sequence continues at coordinate 78,681 of NW_010309904.1, read as the reverse complement.
GACTCTCTCCCTTCTTTCTGATACAGTAACCTGAATTACTATAATATCTGACTAGCCAGATAGCACAAGCTTGCAAATAGCAGTAATCTCTCTTTTCTGTTTCTTTTTGTATAGTAATTAAGTCTGTTGGCAACTACATTATGTGAAAATCTCTTTAATTTGCTAGAACAAGAGAAAGTGATAGGCCTTTCTGCACACAGTCCTCTTGACTTGTACGCTATTCTTTGTTGACTTGTCTTTTTAAAAGAGCAAAGCAAGCTATTTTTTCCTTCTGAAAGGAGCAGTGCTCACTGCCATCTCGGTCATATCCTACTGAGAAATGCAAAGGCTCTTCATCCTTCCTAATATTTCTGTGGTGACTGGAGCTGCCACAGAGTTAGGTCTACTCTACAGAGAAACAGCTAAACAAAGGGTGTGAGAAAATGCAATCACAGATCATGAGCAAAGTGGAGGAACAAAGCAGAGAATGAGGAACAAAGCTCATAATTGCTTCTAATGTTTCTGCTCTAGTCAGAGGACATGAGAGAATGAAAGACAGACAGACTCATTTCTTGAATTATAGAAGAATAAAATGAGGAAAATATAGTAAATTAAAACCTCTTCTACTCCAGCTAGAAAATGCTTTAGTCTTGCTGTGTATATGAAGCTTGTCACTGCAATATCGGACTGCTGTCTTTGCTGGTGCTAGTGTGGAGTAGCAAGGAACATAGCGATACAGATATGCAGGTAGAGATTTGCATTATTGATATTTCCTTCACAATAAATCAGTGATCAGCTGACACTTAAGCTCCCGAAGGCAATTTTTCCTAAGGTTAAACTAAAATAGCTGAAAGACCAATAGAGGTTAGTTTGACCTGAAAAGTAAGCATTCTATGTATTTTCATGAGAAAGTTTAACAAGTGTTTCACAAAGCAGTATGAGGCAAGGTATTTTGACATTTCTGATGAAAGAACAGAAGGTACTTGCAGTATTTGAGGCATTACTTTATCAAAAAGTGTGGTGGTGATGATGTTGCCTTCTCTAGCTTTGAACAACTCTTTGAACAACTCTTATTAATTCTGCAGATTTTTTCTCTCAAAGAATAATGGTAGACTTGGAAATTTTGGCATGAATACTGTAATGCTGTTAAAGTAGCTAATAACTGAACTCTGATTATTTCAAAGCTTCTTCAAACCTGTAATGATTTTTTTCTTTTTTTTTTTTAATTGCATCTCACCTGAAATTACACTGGCTTTTTTGTATTCTTAAGAGATCACTGTATCTGTTTAATTTTTTTACACTTTTTTCTTCAGAGTTCCCCTTGGCTAGGATAGCAATTCATGCCCGTTAAAGCAATTTATAGACCTTACAAAATTAGAAGAGGTGATTTTCATGAGACTATAAAAGCTGGAGCTGATGGCAATATGTGTGTTTTCCTTATATCAAAGAACTAGCTACCAAAATTCAGTTACATGGTACATTCAGTTACGTGGTACACTAGAAATGTAAATTGTTGTCATATAGATTGACGTCCAATTGAAAGCTGCATACTAAATCAAGGAACTTGTTACTTTTACTGACAAAAGGAATGCTGAGAGGTGCTTGCATCATTTGTGACAGATGTCACAACGTTTTTTATAAGGCGGCAAGTATGTGACAGAATTTGATGGAATACCACGACTACTGTAGTACAAAATATTAATTTTCATGAAACCCTTTTGTAACAACTGCAACAACTGCCTACTTAAAAAGACTCCTACTCTTTGGAAAAAAAATAAATGCTTTCTGTAGTGGTACAAATAATACTGCATTAAAAAAAAAAAAACAGAAAAAACGCTGTTTTTAAAAAATAATGTTTGACTCTTTCAACTGAAACTCTTCAAACTCCCCAAAAATGATTATGTGTGTTTCTAGATATTGGAAAACTTAACTAGGAATGCAGGAATCTGCTGAACAGAGAGGAGTAACAAACACAATCATATTTCGTATATATTTTGCATGAAAAAGAAAGTTTATTTATAGAAGAGGGAGATTCTAAATTCTTAACCATTAAATTGTATGTACTAGGTTTTGGTTTTTGTTTGGTGTGTGGTTTGTTTCCTTTTTTTCCCCATCTGGACTATTTCCAAAGCATTATCTCATTATTGTAATGAGTATCCAGTGGTGACACTGTATAATTTCTGAATATTGTTTTCACCTAACTTTTAAAATATGTGTTGATAGTTAAATTAACCTTGATATATAATCAGTGATACTGCTATAAATTTAATCTTGAACTAGCATGTTACTAGTATATGAAATGTTCTTGTGAAACCTTTTTTTTTTTTTTTTTTAGTTCTTACACTCTCTAAAAGTGATCCATTTATACCCTAGCCTTTTGCTTTTCAATTTTTATTGGGCCCATCAGTCATGTTGAACTTTGCCTAAGGAAAGGTTCACAGGGAATACCATGACAATGCTATATCACTAAAAGAAGACTGAACTGTGGAGTAGTTTATCTTTCAGAAAGGTTTGAATAGAACAATAGGTCCAAGCAGAGCAAGAGTTATTAATGCTACATCAGTTTACAGATATATATTACAATCTTCAATTGGTTTTACACTACCTGCTCCTGCTG
>NW_010309904.1:68817-76049 GCF_000700745.2 Antrostomus carolinensis | reverse complement strand
TGAAGTCATGTTCTAACTAGGGTAGCTGACTGCAGATTTAGAGCTTTTTCCACCACTTGTGAAATAGTCAATTGAATGTTTGCATACACTGTGCCAGCATTATTTCCATGTATTATCTTCAGTCTTAGCTGTTTAATTCCCAAAGCATTATCTGCCCTCACATTATTTCCAATTTGGCTTTTAGAGAGTGTTTGGAACTGAGAATATAGCTTTACAGGACCACAGAGTGGTTGAGGTGGGAAAGGACTTCTGGAGGTCACCTGGTCCAACCCTGCAACTCAGGCAGGGTGGCCTAGAGGAAACTGCCCAGGATGGTGTCCAGGCAGCTTTTGAGTATTTCCAAGGATGGAGACTCCACAGCTTCTTTGGGCAACCACTGCCAGGGCTCAGTCAGCTTTACAGTCAAAAAGCATTTCCTGATATTCAGAGGGAACCTCTTGTGTTTCAGTTTGTGCCTCTTGTCTTGTCACAGGGCACCACTGGAAAGAGCCTGGCTCCATCTTCTTTGTACCCTCCCTTCAGATCTTTGTACACATTGATGAAATCACCCCTGAGTCTTTTAAACAGTCCCTGCTCTCTCAGGCTTTCCTCGCATGAGAGATGCTTCAGTCCCTTAATCATCTTTGTGGTCCTTCACTGGACTCTCTCCAGTAGCTCTATAGTACACTTGTACTGGGGAGCCCAGAACTGGACAGGGTACTCCAAGTGTGACCTCACCAGTACTGAGTAGAGCTAATCTCTGCTTTGTTTGCATAATTTAGATTAAAAGAAATAGAATAGGGCAGGAAACATCTAGAGTAATTTCAATAGAGATGAAAAAAAGTTGATGAGTACAGATTGATGTCATTAATTATTCACATCTGTGTGTACAAATATAAAAAAAAAAGTGAAATAAAAGGGTGAAGGAAATAGATAATTTAGTTTTCTGTTTTGCTTTTGATATTAAAAACTGCTAAGCTTTAACTGTACAAGATAGTCTGTTATAGCAAACAGTGTGATGTTACAAAAAAACCCTTACAAATTTCTTTCTGTGTCAGAAAACGATATATCCATTTCCTCATCTGTTTGTGTGATTTTGATTAAAAACTTACTGTATTAAGACAGCCTTTTACAATAATTAATTTACTTCATAGTTATCCACAGTTACGTGATTTTAAAGTAGAAGAAAAAAAAGTACAAGGATTGCACTTCAGAAATGCAATACTGATATGGATGGGCAGATAAATATATTTAATTGCAGCGTATGTCATTAAAAATCATCATTTGCAGGAGTCAATTTTGGTATCATAATATTGCCATTTATTCCCACTAGATAAATAATGTATATGTTAGTTGATTTGGTAAATTGTTTGTAATCATACAGTATTTTTAATGCTGACAGCATCTTATCGTGCTTTTACAGTGACAGTCATGTAGATGCTCGTGCTGCTTTTTCCTTTTCTGCAGTGCTGAAAAGGGTCACTGATTCCCCAGTGAAGTAACTCAAAACCTTTCTTATTAGCGAAAAATAGCTGCTAAATTTCTTAGCAGGATCAATTAATGTTACCATGATTGTTTAGGCCCAGCCAGAATCTAAGCACCACACAGCTACTCGCTCATCCCTCCCCCCACAGTGGCATGGGAGGAGAATCACACAAAAAAGGTAAAACTGGTGGGTTGAGATAAGGACAGTTTAATAGGACAACACAAGGAGAGAAGAAATAATAGTATAAATAATACTAATATAAGAATATATAAAATGAGTGATGCACAACGCAATTGCTCACCACCCAGAACCCGATGCCCAGGATATTCCTGAGCCATGATTCCTCCTTCTCCTGGCCAGCTCCTCCAGTTTATATACTGACCATCAGGTCATATCCCCTTGGCTAGTTTGGGTCAGCTATCCTGGCTGTGTCCCATCACAGGTTCTTGTGAAAATTAACTCTATCCCAGCCAAACCCAGGACAGTTACTGATTGTTTTATAGCCGAAGTGTTGAACGCTCGCCTGCTACATGAGTTTTCAGACCAGACAGACTTTGCTGAAATGACCTGAATGACAAAGAGGAAAATCATCAGACTCTCTGAAGTACTAGAAAGCAGTAAAAAACCCGTGAAAAGTGCACGGGCTGACACTGGTTTTGGTTTTTGTTTTTTTTTTTTTTTCTGTTAAATACAGGCTACCCCACAGGAAGAGCACAGGAAACAGGTTTTCTCTACTCCATAAGAATACTGGGAAAAAACCAATCATCTTGGTCCTTTAGAATTTACATTTGGTTTTCAATAACTATATTTTGCAGTTCAGTGTTAGAAAATGTAGAGCACACTCCACACAGCTTTATTTCAGCTTTCCTGGTTTAGCTGTTGTGTTGTTTAGGCAGTTGAGTCAAACAGAGATTATGTAGCTACTCTAAAGGGTAGGTATTTAGACTCTCTCTTTTCTAATGATTTAGCACCTCAATGAAGCAACGCTATATGTTCTTGTGTTTTCCCTATTTTAGTATTTTTCTTGTTTGGCCGGACATTTTTTAAAAAATGAGGGAAAAAAAAAATACCAAATACAAGTAAATGTAGCCTCACTTGCCATAATATTGTGCATAATGAATTGTTTTTCCATTATTAACTGGAGGGCAAAAATAGCCCAACAATTTATAGCTATCTATTTGTAAATAACAGAAACTGAGAAGTAAAAATCAGTGTTGAAATTCTGAATTATTTTATGTTACATGGCTCTTTGTCCAATGGTAGCCATCTGTGACAACTCTCATAATTTTTCACTGCAGAGAAAGACACTGTGCTTCAACGTTGGGTACTTCCCCAGTCAAAATGATGAACAATTAACAGATTCTTGAAAACTGAGCTAATAGAACATTTTCTTCAAATAGAAGGAAAAAAAAAAAATCCACAAATATCCAAATAAAAGCATATAATATTTTCAGGTTATGAGGAGGAAAAATCAAGAATCAGACAAGGCTGAATTTCTTGTGGTGTAAGCTCCCATACTGGTCATGGAGCCTATGGAAAATACCTGGTGGTAACAGTAGGCAAGAAGATTGTTGATGAGACAAATTTACAGCTACCGAGTGGCTGTAGACTGTGTAAGAAACATGTTTCTAGATACGTGGCCATGATGCGGTACATTGGATATTGCAACCAACTTTTTTTCAAACTGCCACTAGTCTCGACAGAACTGACCACACTATGAGATTGTGGAAGATGACTCGTGTAGCAACACTACAGTGACCTGGAGTGAGGGGTTCTTATTACCCTGAGATCTTTCTTAGTTTTATTAGGTCCCACTGGTCTTTTAAGGATGAAATTTGAACATGATGAGCATGCTGAATGTTAAGCATGTACTATAATAGAAATACTGTGGAAAAATGAATTCATATATTCATTTAGTTTTAATTTTCATATTTCCAGTAGACATAACATCAAGAAATGAGCTTATTTCTTTGTTACCTTTTCTATTGCATAAATTTTGTTACTGAAATAAAAATTTATCATAGTTCATTTATTCAGTAATTTTAGCATTTTTTTTCTTTCAGTAACTTCTGGTGAAACTGTTGCTGTGGATACACAAACCAAGGTAACCAAGGAAACCACCACCTTCAAACCAGAAATGCCATCTTCTGTGCTTTTGGAGGTTCCAGCTTTGGCTGACTTCAATAAGGCATGGGCAGAACTCACTGACTGGCTTTCTCAACTGGATCGAGAGATAAAGTCTCAGAGAGTGATAGTAGGTGACCTTGATGATATCAACGACATGATCATCAAACAAAAGGTATGAGAAACTGATTTTTCAACTGGAAAGCCTCATTATTTTTATTCTGCATTAAATCATTTCAACAAGGAACACAGGAGAGAGGCTGCAATACATGAAGTTGTTACTTAAGCTACTTTATCCCATAGACATAATTATTGGATTAAATGTTAAGATAATTAATAGACCAAAAAAAAAAGAGTATTTAATATTTTTTCTGGTATTTAAGGCAGATCTCTTTATCTTTCAGTTGCTTGTGCTGATTGTGTTGTAAGACTATGCAAGCCAATGGTTGAAATATAAACCTCCTGTTTCATACCTTTTCTCATGTTATCTGTAATAACTTCCCGAAAGGCTTACATACTGCTGCTATTGGGTTACGAAAAGCTCCTCAGTCATCTTAAAGAAAAGAACAGCTCATTAATGCAAGTGTTTTGTCAGCAAAACAGTATCAGTGTTACTTATTTTTGAAAACACAGAAAAATATGGAAATATATGTGCAAGGAAAAAAAAGGCTAAACTTTAGCTACTCAGTAGCAATAAAAGTCATTTGATATTATACAGCTTGAAAGTAATTACCTGCCTTCTAGATTTAACATTGCTCAATATAAAAGATTTGGCTTATCTGTGCAAAAGTTTTCAGTTTTAAATTTCCATTCAGTTCAGTTCTAAACTGCATTTAGGACTCTCTGTTATAAGATTCTCTTCTGCTTCCTCCTCCTCCTAGAAAATACGATTTATTGTAAGGAAGATATTGACTTTCTCTTTACTTAAAAAGAGAGGGAGAAACAATGGACACATTTTGCCTAGTATGTGTACTAAGCAGTTTTATAAGAACATGTATATTAAAATATGCAGATGTCTCATAGGATTAATTCTGCTTGTTCTCTTATATTTCCCTTTTTTCAGTGGTTTAAACTTTTCATTTTTACTACTTTTGGTTTGCTTTACCATCTAGAATAGTAAAATATTTGTTTCATCTTGATTAATGATCACAATATTTACTATGTAGAATTACGTAGTGGTTTATTAATTAAAATATCTTTAAAATGGCATGGATATATTTTAATAGTAAGTGATAGTTGCAGTATCACCTATATAGGACACCAGATTAAAATAGCTATTATGTCATTTGAAAAGGTTGAGGGCCAAAGGAGACTTGTTTGCACATTATCTTTTCATCATTTTCAGAACTGTGTGTTATTTTAAAATTTCTGTTGTCAAATACTTGGTTCAGAATTATATGATTTTCTTACTTATGCCTCATTTTAGCATATTATTCTGGTAGGTGAAATCCATAGATTCCTTCCTTATGTAGGTCTCTTTTACTTAAATGTATGAGATCAAATTATTAACTCTTGAGAATCTCAACTGATGTTATACATGTTTTAAAATGAACTGGATTAAACCTGCCTTTCATCTTGACACAAGGCTAAAATATTTTAGCTGGTTAAGACAGCCCTATTGCAGTCTTCCTCTCACTTATGTTCCTGGCTGGGTAGCCCTGTCTCTTTTTTTCATCCCATGCTGTGCTGGTAACAAAACCAGCAGGAAAACTCTTTTTTGTTGTTCTTACCACTCTAATTAGCTGTGCAACAGAATGTGACATTTAGTATATTCTCTGATGAAATGGAAGAATCAATGTCTAAATATAGACAGCAGTTCTGTTAACTGTCTCCCTCTTCTCTAATGATGACCTTAATACCACTTAATACATGGAAATGAATGTAATGAAATTTTGATTCCATTCCTAAATCTATCACTGGATGATTAGGTGAGATTAGAAGACAGAATTTTCAAAATTGGCAAATAATTTTAGGTTTCTCCAAAAAAACCCCTACTTTCTAATGTGTAGTGTCTGCAGCAATAGGTGAGTTTATGAAGTTGGATATGTGGGTTCTTGGCTATTCTGAAAAGTGAAGCCAGATAACATCTAAGCTGGAAATCCAAAAGTAGAGTTTACCTCCCCAGGTCTGTATATTCTGTAAAAGACATAGTCATACCTCTCCTGTAGTTGTGATTTAAAAGTCATTGAAAGTCACGGTATTGCATTGTGCTCCATTTGGAGAGTTTGTAGCACCTCTACAAGGATCTCAGTAAGCTTTAATAGGAATCATGTTCTAGTAGACTACTGTTTTTTGGTTGGTTTTTAAAATCAGTGTTTCGACTTTAGGTGTAAAATACTATCTTAACACAGCCGACTACTTACTTATAAAAATTCATCATTGTAAAGATAAATTCTTCATTAAAGATGTTTTATTATAATGCATCTGTAGTTGCTCACACAGAATTTCAAACTGCTAGCTCCATTAGTGTGCTACCGAGCTCTTACTGTCTTGAAGTTTTATTTCCATTTCATGTTTCTTTCAAAAAGCCACATTTCTAATAAGAAATTGAAATGTCAAAGCAAGCATTTTAAAGCAAAGAAATCCCATATCCTAGTAACATATGTAACAGGACATTTTCCAATTCACCCAGGTAAAAATAAGTAACCTTAAGTTGTCCTTTCTTTCACAGCAACATGTAATGTTGAAGCTAAGCCTCTGAGGGCATTTTGGTTAAGTTCATTTCAATCTGATTGTGTCACAAGATCATAGCCACTAACTCTGCCATATTTTTCTTCCATAAAAGTTTAAGACATCATTATCCCTAGTTCAGACTTTGCTTGAAGGCGATCAACGGTGAATTGGTACTCCTGTGTGAATAGCATGTACAAAGGTTAATTATGGAACAAAACCAAAGAAAAGAGAGAAGTATTCTAAAAAAAGTTTGTTTTAGTGGCAGCTTCCCTTTAATGAAAAAAACAATCCAACCTAAATTCTCTTAAGTGGTGCACATACTATGTAGTAAAAGGATCATACTTAAAGAGTAGTGTAATGGCTATTCATGTCAAACATCTATGGTTAATCTTTCTGTCAAATAAATGTCATACATTTCTTTCAAGCAAATGCATTACGTATTTGAGTCATCTATGATTGTATATATCTTGTTAAATTATGTGTAATTAAACTAAAAGACACTAAGAATTGTGTAGTAAAGAAATTTAATGTTAGCATTAGTGTCATCCATATTTTCATTAGAGGAAAATTATTATATTTTACTTACTTGCTTGAAGACTGATGTTTTGCAGGATTTGATCCTCAGAGAAATAAATAAAAGGCAGGCTGATGAGACACTCATGTTGTTTCTTTAGAAAACCTTAATCTGCAAATGAAATTAATGGGAAATACTTAGAATATATAATATGGCAAGACATAAGTAGCTGAGGGACATGACAGAATACAGTTTACACTGTTGCTTCATTTCACTGTTCTAACTTCAAAACAATCAAGATGTTTTATATTTGAAGGTCAGGTGAGGTTTCTTCATAAAAGAGAAAATTGTGGACAGAGGAACAGGATGATAAACTACATTTTGCTACATTATGGAAAAATTGAAGCCTCTTCTTACTTAAGATGCCAACAAGCCTGTACTCAGAAAGTATGCTTT
>NW_010309904.1:66805-68791 GCF_000700745.2 Antrostomus carolinensis | reverse complement strand
TTTCCACTAAAAGCAGTAAACCGTGGGGGCTGTGCAAAGCTTGAAGATAGTTAACAATGCCCTTCAAAGAGATCAAATATTATAATCTCCTTAAATATTGAGTTCTGTCCATGGATTTTGCCAAGGTACACTGTCCATCCAAACATTTTGTAATGTATGTTATTGAAAATATGGCTTTCAGTTGTACTGGATGAAAATAGATTTTATTTAGTAAAAAGTATTATAGTAATAAGTAATACTGGTAATGAATTTGACTACAAACAATTGTCAGTGCCTCCTTCTCATTGGTTCTAAGAGTATATGTTGAGTTTGGGACTGTTAGGTACAGTGGAGGGGGTTAATCTGAAAAAAGTATTTATGCAGGAGGAGACCTACAGCCAAGTTAGTTACTAAGACTTTCGAGCAAAGAGGAAAAGATACTTTTAGGTAATGATTTGTGTCATCATAAAGTAGTCATCCAAAGAGATTCAGATAATTTCTACTCAATTAATTTTTCACTATTAAAAAAAATAGGTTTGATCTTCTGTCAATTAGAGAAATAAACAAAATTGGAATGAAGAGATTGTTTTCTCTATTAATTACTGAATTGATTTTTCAGTATCTGAGGATATTTTGCAGCTGATGATAGTGAAAAGTTTCATATTAGTGATGTACACATGAAAAGAACCATTTAGCATATCTTCAGATAATGTACTGTTGAAGAACATCATAGAAGATTTTACACTTAGAGCTGAATGTTTTCCACTTTGGTGTTCTGATGTGCTTAAGTAGAGTAGTTTGCTAGTCTGGAATCCAAGTATGGTGCCAGTAAGTTGGGAGCTGACACTCACACTTTCAGAATCAATTGTCCCATCCCTCTCTTTGTGCTGTCATGCTGCTTTGAGGGTTGTTTTTAAAACTTCATATTGTCTAGGATCTTCTATTCCCATACAAACACATAACTGCAGACATTCATTCCTTAGGGCAATGTTGGGCCACAATCAACTAGCTCCCAAAGCAGGACTGGAGCTGAAACTGATTCTGCAGCATGTTGGAAGGTTCACTGACATTTTTTTTTTATGCCTCCTCTGGTAGTAGAACCCTACATATGACTTTATGGCTTAAATAATGTGCAAAATCTCCTTTACTTCTATGAATTTCACCACAGGATATATACAGTCATGAGACTACTATCATTATTTTGTGCATATTTCAGAGTGTTATTGTTGTTCTATTTAACATGGGATATCTAGCAGAACTCTTATTTTATACTGTCATGCTGCTAGACTTTTAAATTAACTCTAATTTATGAGAAGTACAGGAAGGCTGGTTTCAGTTTTTGAAGTGCATAAAAAAGTAATAAATGAACAGATTTCTAAATATATCAGAAAAAGTTAGAATGACAAGCTTTGTATTCTGAAAGATTTTAGCTTTTTTATAGAAGAGAGGAAAATGAAAAAAAAAATGTCTATCAGCCTTTAAGCTTATTCTTAGGGAGTAGAAAATTCACTAGGATGCTCTAGAGGGCCTGGAAATCTGAATCTTTAAAGGGAAAGTGGAGTAAAGAAAAATCTATTAATCTGAAAATTAGACCTCAAGGGATATAGAATATGTATCAGGAGACTTTTTTAAAATACTTTGTCACATGAAGACAGCTAGTATTTTAAAACAGTGTGGCCAGCTCATTACAGTACGTTAGAAAGTATATTTGTTTTATGCAACAATAAAAAAGCTGTCTAAACACTGTCTTTTGAGGAATGATTAACAGATATTTCCTTATTTCTGTATAATGTTAATCACTAGGACTTGCATAAAAATTTTACCTCTAAGGATCTGATTCTAAACTCATTGAAGTAAAAGAGATACTTTGATAATTTTTCAATTAGTTTTTAGTAAGCCTGTAAATCATCATGCAAACAGAAAATACTTAATACTGCAGTTGTGCCTAAAGATAACTTTCCTCTATTTGCTTTTATTTGCCTAATGTGAAATAATTTGATTTTTTTT
>NW_010309904.1:9799-66733 GCF_000700745.2 Antrostomus carolinensis | reverse complement strand
AGCAGGGAAAGGACAAGAGTGTAGGAACTCATTTTCATTTGCTTTTATAGGTTGAATTTTAGAAGTATGCACTTTTCATTAGGGTTGCATCTTTCAATAGCAAATACATTTTTCTGTATTTATGCAGAACAATACCTACAGCAAAGCTAGCTACTGAGACTTTTAAGCAAAATTTCCAAACTTTTAAGAGAGATGGCAATCATATTAAGATGTTGATCCAGTTTTCTGGGTGGGAATACTGTGTTCATTCATCAATAGAGCCCATAATGTTTCTAGTAGAATAGAAGTTCAGCACTTGCCTCTTGTTAGAGTAACAACTGAAAATATTAACCTAACTTCACAGTCATGCATCACATACAAAATTTCATCCACACACATCCCAAAACAAAAGACAAGTATGACTGAATCCTTTCATCTCTTGACCAATGTGAGCAAAAAAAAAAAAAACCAAAACCAAAAACCAAACCTATCCTATAAGTATAAATTACCTATTCCATCAGCACAGGACCTTACCTGACCTACATTTTTATCCAAATCAACCTTTCCTTGTCTGTGCTTGCATTCCACTATTATGTGTAACTCGGAGACCCACTGCATTGGGCTCTCTACAAACATACCATGGGTATGAAAAGACAAGTTAAAGTTATGTGATGTCCACAGTGTGGACCAGTGGGAAATCCTGTTGTGCTAGAAAGTGTAAAAACTGCTTAAACCTTTCTGACTTCTGCGTGTGCCTAGGCAGAAAAAAACCCCTGATTAGATGCTGGGCTGAATTTAATAAGACCTGAGCCAGCATGTTGAGGGAAGTGATTGCTCCCCTATAATCAACATCTGTGGATCTGTGCTTGCTCGAACCTGGTAGAGAGGTCAGGAAGGACCTTATTGCTGTCTACAGAAACTAGATGGGAGACTGTACAGAAATTAGAGCCGCACTCATCATAAAGGTCCTTACCTTTACCCTCCAATCCTCTCCCCGATTCCCTGGGTGGAGGAGGAAGGGAGTGGGGTTGTGAGTGGCTATGTCTTGTTTGGCTGCCAGCTTAATTACACCATCACAACAGCAAAAAGATGAGGCAACAGACACGTGCTGCAGCAAAGGGAATTCTGATGAGATATTAGGAGAAAAAAATGTTTATAATAAGCATAAGGAAACATTGGAAGAGGTTTGTCCAGAGACATTGTGGATTCTTCATTCTTGGAGATACTCAGCACAAAACTGGACCTGATATAACCCTCTATTTGGCCCCGTTTGAGAAGCACATTGGGCAAGATGATCTCCAAAGGTCCCTTCTAACCTAAATTATTCTGTGATTCTATATGAATGCTGTTCTCAAATAGCAAGATTCTGTGTTGTATACCTTGTCAATGAAACACACTTTAAAGGAAAGAAAACATTACTTTACACCAACTTTGCACCCCTCCCGTCTCAGCCATGATTTACTTTGAGAGCTGGAACAGGCCTGATAACATTTTGACAAATTATTTAGTTCTAAGTAGTAGTGAGGATCTGTTAGGACAGTTACACCAGTTTTAGCGGGCTGTGTCTTTGTATCCATATTAATATGCAATATTAGAAGTAGTAACAAGAAAAGCTAAGAGTGGCTTTGTTTTTATTCAGAAGTTGTGTGAAATATAAAAGCAGCTTGTTTCTAAATAATGATGCAATGTATAAAATTCTAATCTAGTTGTAATCATAAAATGCAAATTAAATCTAGGGGGTATAATTGTATATTTGCTCATTTTATGTGTGAGGAGATGGAGTTCTTCTTAGAAAAATAAGTTTTCCTCTGTAAGAAAATAAAAACATCAAATCCCAGCAGAGCTTCCTAATGAAGCTGATCTTGAAACACAGTTCTTTTATGTGGAAAAGAAAACGATCTTGGAATTTTAACTAAAAAAATTTACTATCTTGAAATGCACCCTATTGGTTTCTCAATGTGCCAAGGGTACTCTGATACTTCTATAAACACTGCCTAATAATAATATAGATTCAGGAATTTAGTAGCAGATGGACAATTCTCTCTTGAGGCTGAGCAGCCAGCAGTGACATTATCATTCTTTTCCATGAAGGGATAGTTTAAAAAAATGTCACTAGTTTTGGGGTTTTTTTAAGCTGTGGAATGTGTTAAGTAACTAGTTTCTAGTGACTTAGCTCTATTGCTGTAAGCCAAATTCTTGGAATTCCTTTTTTCTTTTTTCCCAGTAGAATACTATAATAATGTTTTGCACTTAGAGAAGCTATTGTGGAGAGTTCTCTGTTGATTTACATGGATATATTGTTTTATAACACTTGTGAAGTAATCAAAACTACTCAAAACAGTAGCTGACTCAAATGTAAGCAGGAAGCAGACATCTAACTCACTAAAGATCCTGTGAAATATTTAAATTTTATACTATATAGAGCTGCTTAGCAGTAAAAGGTAAAATTTATAAAAACATCATAAAGGGCATAAAGATGATTAGGGCCACAAAGATGATTAGGGGCCTGGAGCATCTCCTGTATGAGGAAAGGCTGAGAGAGCTGGGACTCTTCAGCCTGGAGAAGACAAGACTGAGAGGGGATCTTATCAATGTCTTTAACTATCTGAAATGTGGGGGCCAGATGGATGGGGCTGGGCGCTTTTCAATGGGGCCCCGTGGCAGGGCAGGGGGTGATGGGCACAAACTGGAACATTGGAAGTTCCAGAAAAAGTTAAGGAAAAACTTCTTTACTGTGAGGGTGTCACTGCACTGGAATAGGCTGCCCAGAGAGGTTGTGGAGTCTCCATCTCTGGAGATGTTCAAAACCTGCCTGGATACTTTGCTGTGCAACCTGCTGTAGGGAACCTGCTTTAGCAGGGGGGTTGGACTGTATGATCTCCTGAGGTCCTTTTCAACCTCTACCATTCTGTGATTCTGTAAAGGCATATTTGTTTTCATGGGCACAGGGGTCTTGAATATTTTTCTTCATTCCCTAATCATTATACAATTTATTTCTTCATGTGACCTACTACTAGTCATGCATCATCACTAGATTTAAGATGAATAAACAGTAAATTCCTGTGGTTCTGGGGAGGAAGAGAAGTAATGGGAGATAAAATTTCATGTCTCAGGAAGCTGGTGTTATGGGGGATTGAGGAGAGAGAAACACCCTGCTCTGAATTTGCCTGATCTTCACTCCCTTGCTTCATCATCTTCTTTACTTTTGTGGAACTTGACTGCTCTGGTTTTTGTTGCCTGGAGTTCTCTTTGGCCTGTCTCTTCTTGAATATATTCTCCTTCTGTTTGTACTAAATTGAATTTTGCATACAGAAGATGAGGACAAAACATCTGATTTTGTTTAACACTTCTGACATCTGGTGTCCTTTGTTAATGATGAACAACAAAATGTTGAAGAAACACAAAATTCTATTCTTTCCAGATTCTCTTTTTCTTTCAGCAGTTGGGGAGGGTGGTGGAAGGGGATGGTATATTTATTTTTTTGTTTATTTGATATGAAAACAATCCCTCCTTCACTACTGGAAAAATGAAATATCAATTATTCTATTAGCAGACAACAAATTTTCGGTGCAAATAGACTATTATTTTTTCAGGTTACTATGCACTGTAGTGCACCCCTAGAAAATGGCTGGATACACACTGACCTTGAAATATGAAAGTAATCCCATTAAAAGCAATAAGACTATATGTTTTACTCAAGAAAGACATTAAAGTGTTTTTCTTAACTGAACCAGAGAATTCAGCTCTTCACACAATCAAGTGCTGAAGGAGGACTTAATTAAAAGTAAACTGTTTTTGTAGTAAATGTGTGCCATGTCACATTACTCAACCTCTCACCTGTCTCTGTTTCTACCTGATACAATAAGCATGGTAACAAATCAATTTCCAGGACTGTATTCTGCTGCTTTTGTGGACTGTTGCTCTTATTGAGCTAAAAGATCAATTTAACTTATCACCATGGCACCCCTAATGTTCGTGTGCTTTCTGCTTACGTTCAAGATTTTGTGCAGCTTCATATATAGAGGTTTAGTCATCTCAGCAATCTCCCAACTTTCTTTTTCATGCTTCTGGACTTGTCAAATCCTCCAGCTGAATTGTTAAACATGGAATTCATGCTGGGGTTCATGCAGTTCAAATATTGCAACTATCTATCTACTCTATTTTGTCAAGAAAAGTTTCCCTGTTAGGCACTAATATGCAAGTAACTCAGTTGCTGCACTTGCTTGCTGCTCACAGAAATACGACTTAAGAAAAGATAATACTTATCCATCTTTTTCTTGAGGCAATATTGTAAAACCTTCAGTTACAATTAGTTGATAAAAGAGGAAGACCATTGAGGGTGACAAAATATTAGCTAAACTGATGCACTGAACAAGAGAAGTATATAATATTGTTCATTTTTGTGTGCTTAAATAACTAAGCAAGAACAGAGTATAACTATCCTAAAATTGTTAATGACTACTGATATTAAGCTTTTTATTGATGTCAGATCTTAAAAATGGATCATAAATTTGTAATATGTGCTCTTTGATCCAGACTATTACAGTGCAATAATAATCTTAGGTAGTTTTTTCTTTAAAAAAATAATCAATTGAAGTGGAAATTAGGTAATAGAATCAACACTGGAAAGATGCTAGAAAGCAAGAGAATTGAGAGTTGTAATTGTTCAGTGTGTCACATGTCTGGCCTTACTTGATAACAGGAATGTGGAAATTGCTTAAGAAAAGAAAATAAGGAATAATTAAAAAAACCTCAACAGGTCTAGACCTAAAAAAAAAAAAAATCAAAGTAGAACAATAAAAATAATTTAAATAATTGTACTTGATTTCTAGATACATTTTCTTTTTTTCTATATAAGCATAAAAAATTAAAAAGGTATAGATAATTTTTCAGGTTTTCATAGCTGTATGTACGTACACTGTGAATTATTACTGATGAGATCATCACTGCCTAAAATTCAAGTATTCTGACTTGATTAACAACTTGACTAAAACTCATCTAACTTATCTCCAAATTCAGTGAAGAAACTTCAAATTCAGAAAGAAACTGTGGTTTGGGCTGTGAATTGCTTCCTGAAATGGCTTGTTTCTCTTAATATATGCTCAGTGACAAACTCAGGTATAGATGCCTACACTCGGTCTGACTCATCCCTGCCTTTCTGGTGGGGCAGTTTTCTACTGGAAAATATCTGTATGACAGAGCCAGCATATTCCATGGGGAATGCAGTGACTCTGTGATTGCCCCCAGTCAGATTCTTGGCATAATCCTACAAACCAAACAGGTTTCCTGTAATTGCACATCAGCCACCTCCCACCATTCATTAGCACAAATAAGGCCCTGGATAGCCAGACCAAAGGCAGCAATGTTGCTCCTTTGGGACACTGGAAAACTGCCTGATTTCTCTCTCTCTCATCTACCTGTCTCCTTTGTCATCCCTGAAAACCATAGCTCCAAGATTTAGTTTAATTTTATTTTTGTATTAAAAAACCCCCTGACCCCCAAAACAAAACCACAGAACATGTTCTAATATTACCTGTAGTCAAGTGAAAATCTGTATTTTCCTGTTCAAGGCGGCTCCTTTTTGATGTTTTAACAGAACAGTTCGCCACTTTGTCTCTCTGGGGCGGAAAAAAAAAAAAAAAAAAAAAAAAAAGAAGAAAATCAGCACTTATTTATAATTAGAGTAGAAGCTGGTTTTAATATTTTGGAAAGCTGGTTTTAATATTTTGGGAAAAAAAATGGTTCTGAGATAACACAAAGATCCTGGTTTGTTTCACTTCTCTGTTCAGAGAAATATCTATTATATTTTTTGACCAAGAAGCAAGGAAGGTAAAAGAAAGGAATAGTAAACAGAAGGTGAATTTAAGCATTTCTTGGTTTGTGGGGAAGCACGATGTTTTTTGGGCTATTCTGAGTTACCAGAGATGTCTTACTGTGTATGTCACAGAATCATTTATTGAAACAGACAGTTTTGAAGGTGGCATGGTGTGGGACTAGATCTTAGGGTAAACGTCCAACCTTTTGACATATGTTTGACCATATGAATGGGACTGTTTTCCTTTGTGGCATTTTACCAGTGTGTCTTAAATTCCTACTGTGCATTGTGATCAGCACTGATAGCATTTTTAACTGTTCCTATAAATCCTTCTACCTCTTCATATGTGGCCCATATGGCATAATATTTCTGTGATGAAAACTGGTATATTTGCCACATTCCTATAATGACATTCAGATGTGGGATTCAGCTCTGACCAAGTGATTGTCTTTTGCAAAGAAAAAACTGTGCATCAGAACCAAAAATTATTAGCTTTTTTGCTGGTACTGTGATTTTGGGTGGGGCTTTTTTTTTTTTTTCTTTTTTCTTTTTTTTTTCCCCTCAGACCTGTCTAAAGTGTGTGATAGAGAATAAGGGTTGTTTCTTTTTTTTTTTTTTTTTCTTTTTTTTTTCCCCCTCAGTCCTGACTAAAGTGTGTGATAGAGAATAAGAATATAGAAGCTACGGAATCAAGTAATATCAGTGGGTACTAGATGATAACTCTGAGAGTGCTCTGAGGCAGTTAATAAAATGTCTCAGCCACTTGTGTTTGTAAATATTCCTTGAGTAATTTAGAGGAAATAAAATTAGTAAATTTAGTCCTAATTTACTAAAGAGGCTCTTTCATGCAGATTAACGGAAGTCAGGAAGAAGTGCTCTGGAGGCAGCAGAAGGTGAATTGGGGATGAGCACAGCCAACTGGCCCTTCTGAGCAATCAGTGTAAGGTGTATTGTGCCATGTTGGACTTGATGTTATGAACTCAAAAATAGCACTTCTGCTTACCTATGGTAAACTGCTTGTTACAGAGCTATACACACTTGCAATAATAATCCACAACAGATATTGTTGGTAGAATCAATTTAGAGACAGAAGGGTTTACAAGAAATGCGCAGGGTCCTGTGCATTTAAACTGTAACACTAGTGAGGTGTATGTGGATGGGAAAAGCTGCATATTTATAGGTGGCTTCAGTCAGGCCTTAGATCATTGTTCTGAGTTGGGGAAAAAGCAGGTGAAATTATCTCACAGGTCTTATGGTGGAGAGTAAAGGGTAGGAAGAACACTGTCATTGTTTCATTGGAAAAGTCTGCAAGAGCATTAGTTCATCTCCTTTCAGACATAGTTGTATAGAGGTCCGTATCGATGAAGTGCTAAGATTCAGTGAAGGCAAAGGACCTTTAAGATCGAAATACTCTTGATTTTTATTTAGATGAGTTTATGCAAAAGTAATGTCAGTAAGCTTCCCTACCCCTTCTCCTTCTTCTTCCTGCTAGACTGCAGAATCTTTTAGGTCAAATATAACTTGCCTTCTGAGAACAATGTCTAACATATAATTCTTTTAAACTATCTAGCTAAAGATACTGAGATTAAAGAAAATCTTGCATGTTGAAGATTCTGTTCAGTCATGTTGGTTGATTTTGCATATTAGTTTCTGGGTTTTATTAAATTATTTTTCAATAATTCTTGCCATGATGAGAAATCACGGATTTTGTTTAACTACTAGTATTTTTGTATGAGTTGAAACATTTTGTAAGTCTTTAATCATTAGAATGATTTATACATAAACCAGAATTGTCAGTGGAATCTAAAGAAATTGTGTACCTGACTTTTAATTTCCTTGGGTGCTCGTTACCCAATTCCTTTGAAATTCTTTAATTAGACAATCTTAAAATCACAAATCTTAATTAAAATAACGGGACAGGCTTTGGAGACCTCTTAGTGTAGAATACAAAGCACATAATTTTTCTTATGAGAAAATTGGAGGGATTTAACTGAAAATTCACAGAAAATATGTTCTCTTGGTTTAATGTTCAACTGTATGCTTATTTCTGAAGTGCATGTGCTATAGGATCATTTTTAGGCTTTGCTGTAGGATTGTTGTTCAGGAATGCTATTTAACAATATATAGGATAAATGATTCTTCAACCTGTTTTGAGTGATGGGTAAATAGCCATTTAGTTTATAATTCTCAACTTTCTTTCCTTCTACTGCCATTGCGTAATGAGACTTTTTCACTGTAATTATTGTTTCCAGCCCAAAATCACATAAATGGCAGGTTTTTGGGTTTTTTTGTTTTGTTTTTTTTTTGGGTGTTTTTTTAGTACTATCTCAGAAAGAAAAAGAATGAACAGCAGGACTCATATTCAGTTCCCTTCCCTACACATCAAAAGAATTGTAATGGATTGCTAAAAATAATGTGAAAACAAGCACTTTTTTCACAATACTCAACAGAAAATGACGATCATTCCTTTTAAAGTTTTCTACTGATTCTTCTCCTCGGAGACATTCTGACTTCATTTCAATATGTCTCTGTAGGTTTTTTTTTTTTTTTCCTTTCTTTTTCAAACTTATTTGAGTTTTCCCTGTGAGGGATGCACTGTGAGGAAGGTGACACAGCACAGAGGATTCCAGTTCCAGTAAGAGCTGTCCATGGCATACTGTTGCTGGGCAGCACCCTGCTGCCTGTCTGTCTTCTAGTATTCTCCCCCTCAAAGGGGAAGAGATTTGTTGAAATAATTCAGAAATAACTACTAAGCAGTATAAAGGTTAAATGTTAGAACTAGTTTTTAGTTCTTATTTTATGGTTTGCACTGAAGTAAAGTAAGCTCAGATAATAACAGATGGGAATAACTACACAGTATTTTCTCAGAGAAATTTCTTTCTACCATTATAAGAATTTTTTTTTTTTTAAGACTTTTAGATAAAGCCAAGTGTCTGCATCAAAGTGGAATGCTACTTTTAATGAGAAATTCAGTGAGAAATGTAAGACTTTAGCAGACACAGTCACAATTCCTTCTCTTCTAATGCTAACTTTCTAGGAAAGTATCATGACAATAAGTAGTTTCTAAAATACTACAGTGTACTCTTTAATAATTGTTAAAATTCAGTTCTCTCTTTCAATTAAATTATTTAATTGGTCTTACATATCTTTTAAAAATACAGGCATTTGTGTATGTCTGTGTTTTGTTGAGGAAATCTAGGATATGTGTGGAGAGTGATCCAGGTTAAAAACAGTAACTTTTTCAATACAGTATTTCTTAATATTTAAACTTCCTAGTTTGGTATGGTTTAATGTACACAACTCTGTAATATTAAAATAATGACACAAAAAATCCCTCCAAAACCTTATTTAAAATGAAGCTCTCCCTAATATAATCTGGTTAAATTTATACTCCTATCCTTGCAGTTATGGGAGAGAAGGGAGTAGCATTTTGAAGCACATTAACTGAATTTCATTTTACAACTCAGGGAAAACTGAGTACTTTGGAATTGGTGAAAATGTAGCAAGTTTTTTGGTTTTGTTATTTTAATAAGAGAAAGGAAGAGGTAAGACCAAAAGAGAAATAAATATGGTATCTATCAAAACTGTGTGTGTACAGCATTTTACAGTACAGGTGGGGAAGAAAGAAAAAAAAAAAAAGTGTTCCCAGATATTTTGGGTCTGCTTTTACATTTTTTATGTTACTGACCATAATATGTACAAAAAGGAAACAAAATGTATTAATTCAGAACATACTTGAAATCTTGCTGATTTACATACCCACCTTTTCTGAAAAAGTAGGATTATAACTTCCAAAAAATCATACATTTAATTTTTTTACCCAAATGCAGATGTTTTTATTATCCTTTTCATCCTTTCTGCAGTATTCTCATTTAATTTTGATACCTGTCAATTTTGGTCATCCATATACTATGGAGATTTCCTAAATGATTTCTTAGAGAAGAAGCTTATAAACTCCACAGGGCAGGGATCCTGTCTTTGTATCTTTTTACAAATTATTTAGACACTGTTGATTCTGCTGGGAAAAAAAACCTCAACATGCTTTACTTGTTTTGATCATATTTCAGCTGCAATACAAATTCCTGGCATATCTCACTGAGCAATGACAAAATCATTTGTAATTCTTATTCTTAGACACAAAATTGGGGCAGATTGTAACAAAAGTCTTTGTATGTTTCTTGCTACTGAGATGTTAGACATGTTATCTCAGATTTCCAAACCATTTAACCATTTGGCCATCAAAGAACAGACTTATCTGTTTGGGCATTAATCTACCCGCAATGGCTGCTTTGGAGCATAGTTTCAAAATGACAACAGAAATGCACCATGCACTATAATTATGTCCCTTTCAGGAATAAGAACTGCAGAAAGATTTCTTAAACTTAAATCTTGTGTCTTTGCATCTGTGGGAACTAAAAATATCATTTTTAGAATGTGGTTATAAGGTATGTTTCCCAAAGTATTACATGGCGTTCACAAGATATTTTTAAGTGGTGGCAAAATGCAAAATCATATATATGCATGATATGAGGGGAACGCTCAGTGTAAATTCAATCAAGAATAAAATGCTATTATGTGCAAACACCTCCTGGGCTTGTGCAGAGGTAATGGAGCATAGGAAACAGATAAAGTGACAGCCAAGAAAAGGAGAAGATATGTGACTTTCCTTACAACTTTGTTTAATAAAGCTCTCAACATACATTGCAGATATAATGTGTTGTTTTGTCTCCATCCAAATCATCTTAGTTTTTATTCCATGCATTTTGTAGACTGTAATTTGGTGATAATGGCTTCTTTGCACAGTTCAGGAGTGACGAACAAGAATAACAAGTCAGTTAATAAGAGGGTGTTCATGTCTTTCCCAGTACAGAGCTCTTTAGTTGAGTGGGTCAGGAAGAAAGTCACATTTTGCTTCTAAGAAACGTCACTAAGGATGCAGTATTGAATATTTAGGGAGAATAAATATGAGAAGGCTGATTTTAAAGCAGTCGATGTAAGACCCAGGTGAACAGATACCTACTTTTCAACCTTTCCTTAATTATTACATGCATTATGAAATCTGTGATTCTTGAAGTTTGTCTTGTGCATTACCATTAGATTCAATCACTTTGATCTGTGTTGTAATCTTCCAAGCTGTGCTGCCTGGGTGAGGAGCAGATTTGTATTGTGCTGCCTGAGAAGGGCTGCAGCTGCAACATGACTAAAGGAGTTGGGACGTGATCTCCCTTTCCCCTTTGCTCCAGTTGGAAGCAATCTGTTCAGGCACAGAGAAGTTATGCCCTTTACTCCCTAGAGGGAGATGCAGTTGGGTTCTCAGATGAACCTTTTGCATTGCCTTAACCATGTCAACTTTTTCAGATTTTTTTAATTTCAGTGGAAAACTGTGATGACTAAATAATTTGAATATGATGCAGACATGGAAAGCATTTTAATATGAAGTTAGCTATTTTTTTTTTAATTCATTGATAAAAAGTCAAGAGTTTGGAGAACCTTCTTAGCAGCAGCTAGAAAAGATATGTATTAGTAACATAAATAATATATTATGCCAACATAGTAAGTAACAAATCAACCCCTTTTTCTGTTTACTACTGAAAGAGGATCTATTTATAACATTACAGATTTCCCTAAAATTTAGAAAAAGAATGAAACATCTTGCATAGGATTTGGCATGAATTTGGATGAGGACAACATTGCTCTTAACAAACATTTTTGCTCTCATATAACTCTCTATTTGCCAGAGATCTCTGTGTTTTAGATTGTAGAATCGGTATTTTACAGACCTACAAAAAAAAAAAAAACCCAAACAAAAAACTAGGTTTATAAATGGGACTAAAACTGGATCTCACCACTTTTAAGAGCATAAGAAATGCCTTACTGGGTCAAACCAGCAAAGTGTTTCTGATGATAACATTAGAAAAGTTTGGTCAGGGAGAACATACAAGCCTGGCTGCTTTCTGCAAACTGTTCCCCCCGTACTGCTCCCACCCCTAGCATCTGTAGCTGTTAGATTGGGAATACCAGGAGACACATTACTCCCTATTCCTTGTACTATCTATTTTTCAGCCTATTGACCATGAAGTTTTCTAATCCCTCTCTGAAACTGCTGATTCTCTTAGCCCTCACAACCTCCTGTGGCAGCAAGCTCTAGATACTCACTACCTGCTATGAAAAGAAATAATTTATTTTATCTGTTCTAAACCAGTTTCCACTGCCAGAATGCAGCATACTCCTACCCACTCTTTTCTTTCAACCAAATATACATTCAGGGGAGAACTTTTCTTTTTACGTAATGTTGCCAAGTTTCTTAAAGTTTTTTGAGGGACTTTATAAAAAATATTTTATAACTGTGTGTATCCTACATGAACCAAATCATCCTTTTCTGCATGTTTGTTGACTTATTTAAAGAATCCCAAGACTCCCTTTAACAAAAAGCTATGGCAGCTCTTTCCAAGCAAATGACACTTCTTATTAATTTTATTTCTCAGAGTGTTTTAACCAACTTTTGCCATATGGAGAAGGCAGCGTCTGGGAGCACAGTTTCAGGATCACAATGCTGGAGCAGTATGATTGAAGTCTCCCATTACGTTCATATCTCCTGTCATCACAGCCTCTCTGATCTCCCTCTTCATAGGCAGTTTTTGTTACTCTTGATTACAGACTCATCATATTCTTTAGATCTGGAATAAAAATCCTACATTAATTATTGAGATTAGATAATTATTCCAATTTTATTTTTAAGTATTTTTTAATATATAATAGTATTCCAACACCCACACAGCATTTCTTTCTTGTATACTTTGCATCTGTATATTACAGTGCATACCTATAATTCTGCCATGAAACTTCCGAGAAACCCGATGTGTCACTTAAAGTAAAACAAGCTCCTTAGATCTCAGCTAAGCAATTGAGGCCAACAATTTTCAGAAGAATTAATAATGGAGAAAAGGAAGTGCTACCCTGCCATTTTGCACTGTCATTCCATTAAAAAAATATCCTACTATGAGAAACTACAATGACAAAGAGAGACCAATTTTAAAAACAGTAAGCTAACTCAGGGGAAGAAATAATTTGGTAAGTGTTATTATTATAGTCAGTCAGTCTGCAGGTACTGTTTCTCATTCTGCCTTTTTTGTTTTTCTCCATTGTTATCAAGTAATCAAAATAAAAGTTGAAAATGTATGAGCTGTAGGAAATGCACATGGTCATGCTTTTATGCAAACCAACATCTAAAATTCAGTGAAAAACTGCTCTATAAATTAGCATAGGGCTCTATTTTATTTTCCAAGCTGCTTTTTATTGAGGGTTTGTTTGTTTTGTTTTTTTTTTTCACAAAGGAATGATAGGTATAATAAATAGGGCTTGAAGGATCTTTGAAAGGCTGTGCAGTCCAGATTTTTGCCTCAGGCAGGATCAACTAGACTTAAATAATTTCTGACCAAATTCTGTCTAACCTGTTCTTTAAGTCAAGAATTTTTTTTGTAGCTTTGCAGAATTTTTTTCCACTGCTTTGCAGTATTTACAGTTCAAAAGATATCTGTTTCCAACCTTAATATCCCCTGCTGCAATCTAAGCTAATTATGTCACCACAACAGAAATTGAGAACAGTTTACTCTCTTTCAGCAATAACTTCATATATTTGAAGGCTTATACTTACTTCAGTTCATTCTTCTCTAGACTAAACAAATCCTTCTTTCTAAGACTTAAATCCTCATTTCTAGACTTCTGACCATCTGCCTAGTGATTTGCAACCCATTCATATGTTCATCCAGTTTATTCAGATGGTTATGTTAGTGCTTTGCTCTTACTGAATTGATATTCTCACTTTTTTTTAAACCACTTTGAATTGTGTTCCTCTTCTCAAGTGCTTGCTGCTTGTTGAGTTTTGCATCATTGTCAATGTTAAAAAATCTACCCTCTATTTCATCAAGCAAGTAATTAATGAAAATAATGATTAATATTAGATATAGTACAAATCTCTATGTAGCTTCACTTGATATTGCCTTCCCATATAGCACTTTCAAGTTATGTTTTTTCACCAGTTTAATTTCCACTTAAATAAAAATTTCCTAACTTGCTTGTGGTAACATCACGTGGGCAGTATCAGAGGTCTTGCTAAGGGCATCAGACACAATTTCTAGGTGTTGTTCCGCTATTGATAAATCTTACAGCTCCAGATGAAAGGAAATTCAGTTGACTGGTTATTATTTACTCTTGATAAATGGTCGTATGCTACTTATTATTTTTTTTTCCCTGCTCACAAATTGTTTTATCTTATGTTCTAAACTGAGCTCAGAAAAATTCCTGGGTAATTTTCTATCCCTTTTTCAAAAGTGAACTATACTCATCCATTGCAGATTCTCAAATACAACTACTAATGCCTGTGAGATTGCCTGAGCAAATTCCCAAATATTATAGCTGAAATTCATGAGTTGTCACTTCACAATTCATATTGAGCTAGATAAGAATGTTGTCATACCAATAACAAAATTAGCGTTGTTTATTGTCTGTCACACAGAGACCTTCTCCCTTGAAGCTGTTAGCATAAGGATTAGAGCTAGAACAAACTTTTTTTCAGACTATCACTTCAAAAGTTTCAGTGAGTGTTTTATTCTATTTGGGAAAATGTTGTGACAAAATAAGATTACAAACTTTAGAGCGTCTGGTAAAATAATCTGCATCTTGTATAATATTGCAGAAAAGAAATGAGCAATAGGTTTGAAACTCTTGTTTCCAATGAGGAGATAACACACACAGTGGATAATAGTACAAAAAGCTAGTTGGGCTCTCCTTGATGGGTTGTATTACTTATCTAAATATAGTCTACTGTGTCATATGACCTGTATATATATGTGTGTGAGTGTGTGTGTATACATTTACATATAAACATTTCAGATACATATTGTTTTGTTGGTTTTTTTCCAATAGAAGGTGTAGTGAAGAACATCAACAACAAAATCATCAGGTGGCTAGAAGGATTGGTGACAGCAAATTCTAAGCTATAGCCTAAGCAGTGACTTAGAGGTTGAAATAGTGAACAAGTATTTGAAAATATCCTTCTAATAGGAATAGTAGGACATACATGCATGATTATGGACAGTTAATACAGGTATCCTCAGGCTCTTCCATGAAGTTGATCAACAATTGCTGCACCTTTTAAAAAAATAAATATATGGAATATACAACAATGAAGGCTTGACTCTGTCCTATTTTTCTCTCATGTGCACACATACATACACAGTTGCTAGTAGTATTGCAATATTGTGGAGGTGCCTTGATTACAGATAGGCTCGTTGCAGCTGTTTTAAATGAAATAAAGCTGGGGAGCAGATGCAGAAACAGGTAAGTGGTTCTGCATTCAGTCAGTTGAGACTCATCAGGTCTCATTAGCTCAGGCTGCTCCTGAAAGGTATTGTACTGCTGACCTGGCCTCAGAAATTACACAGCTGTGTTCACACAGTGCTCTGTGTGCATTAGGTAAGTCTATCTAACCTAAGCTAGCTCTTTACTGAATCATCTGTAGTGCCTCTGCCGGTATTGTATTTAATCCAGAACTGAGGTTCAATCATCCATATGTAATTGAGGATTGACTGCCTTTCTGGAGGGCGCAGCTCAAATATCAGTTAGCTCCTCTCTTGCGTATCACTGCTTTTCCTCCACCTCCATCCCCTCCCTCTTATGCCTCTCTCCTGCTGTTCACTCTCATTCTTGTCTTCCCATCCGTCATGCACTTGCCTTCACGCATGTGTGCTTATGCTCAGCCTGAAGCATTTGCCTTTCTCAAACAGGTGAGCTGGTGGATATGGTACAGCTGCAGCTAAGCAGTGGTGTAGGAAGTAAGCAGTGTAAGTGCAGCTGGCCAGGAACTACTGTTGCCTCTTCCAGGGAATGTATGTCCAGTTTGCAGTGGTATGCTGGAGTCTGGATGCCTTACGATAAACTTCAGTGTCAATGCTGTTGTGGTGTTATTTTTTTTTTTTTTTTTTTTTTTTTTTCAGCATGAGTAATGAGTATGATCATGCATTGTGGCTATTTAAGGTTTGAGTCACTGTTAATTTATGGATAGAGCTTCAATTTGAGGTAATTCAGTAAGCATGCCCTCAGCCAGAAATTCTGTGCAATTGTGTGCGTGTGTAGAAATCTCTCAAAATGTATCTATCTCTTATGTGAATTCAGTTGCTTACAGTGGGGGACAGTCCTCCAAAAGAGTAACTCATATGACCTGATTTCCATATGCAACGTCTCTTAAGCTGTGGAAGACAGTTTGAAACATTTTCCTTTGATCTACAGTGACATTAGAAAACAATAAACCATCAAGCCTCAAGAGAACTACCTTGGGTGTACATGGTGAATGTTATAATTATTTGTTATCTCTTAATGCCTGCACATCTGCAGCAGTGAGTAATTAAAGTTCGAAAAGAAACTAAAATTTTGCAAACTCATTAAGGTCTTCGCAGTTTTTCAGAGCTACATTTGCTTTTGTTTTGTTGGCTTTTTTTTTCTTTTCTAATTTGTTTTGAAGAAATATAGGGGATATACTCCAAGAAGTTAAAACAACCTCATTTGCACACTAATCTACACCTAGAATACAGGCTAAGAAAAAAATGAAATCACAGCAGTTATTCCATTGTCAGGAATCTGTTTAAAAAAAACCAAACTTCTGATCACACATCTTCTCTATTACTACATTCTTAATAATGTCCTACATCGCTGTTATTGATGTTGCACTTTTTAAATGTTCTCTCTCAGCACCACCCAAATCAAAATGACAAATATGTAACTTTAGGCACCTGTACATCAACAACTGTCATCCTCTATGCCTCATGTACCCATCTTCAGCAAAGCAGCCCAGCCATTTTGCATTTCCTTTGCTAGCTCGCTCCTGTTACTTTTTGTTACAGCCATGTCTCTGTTACTTTTGTCTGGATTTTTTGGCCTGAGACACAGACTGAGAGCAAAAGGAGGATCATGGGAGTAAGCTGATATAGTGGCATCGGTGTCATTGCTACACCAAGTAGAAGTCATCAGCCAGTGGTGCCTCCATAGCCCTTACGAGCCTTTCTGAGAAAGCAGCTGATACAGAGTATTAGGACATGCTGAGGCATAGCTCCTAAACTTGACAGTGCTTCAGACTTTTGTTTTGTTTTTAACCAGAATATATTATGCTGTCATGGATAAATAAACTGATGTTGCTTTTAGCTGGCTCATCAGGGCTAAAAGATAATGGGATCTGTTCTGTCTTATGTGTAATATTTCCCTGTTATTTCTTAGCCCAGTTGTTTATTCTTTTTTTTTTATGATCCTCAGCCCATGTTTCTAGAGAGTTCTTCAAATCCCTTAGACAATGGCTACAATTTACATCTTTGCATTTTCTAATGCTTGGAGTGAAGGTATTTAGAAGAGGAGTCTGGAGGGATAATGTAGAAGCAACAGAAATAGTAACTTCTTAAATTCAGTTTTCTTTTGTTAATAATTAATAGCTGACAAAAAAATTGTTTGCCTTCAAATGTAGCTCTCAAGAAAAAGAAATCTTACTTTTTTTTTGGTCTGGTGGAAAAAGCCACTGAAAAGAAGTGTATCTACATATGTGTATGTGATAATTTTAAAGAGAAGGAACAAGGTCAGAAAGCAAAGTAAGGAAAACTTGCCAGATTGATACATTTTTCAAGAGCATAAAATGTAAAATATCTCCCAGTTTTGCAGGCTGGTATTTGCAAAAAAACCAGTGACCTCAGTCTGGAGCTTTTCCAGGATTTAGCTCTTGAAGAACAGCTTGTCACCATCTAGCAATACTCTTGTTTCCATAGAGAGATACAAATAATTAATTTTTAAAAATGTGACACATTTGGAAGCTCTTGTTTCCACCTCCCAATATGGCCTTTCAGTTAAACTGACTTTGTTATGGTAACAGGGAGAAGGAGAGCAAGAGACAGGGTCCAGATGCATCTTAACAGCCTCCTAGTTAATTTGGGCTCTCCACCCCTGGAGAGCTGACTGCATCAATCCATAGCTTATCCTCTATATGGTATGACATTTTCTTTCACCTTACTAATTTAGTGAGTAAAAAGTGAAAATATCACAGATCAGGTAAGGCCAAAGTTTCAGCTATGTTAAACTTGAAAATGAAGATTCCAGCATTTTATATAGAACTCTATTGTGCTTCATGTCAAATTGTGTATCGGTGCTAGTAAGATGTAGGAATACCTTATTGGGATGGAAAAAGTTAACAACTGGCAAAAAGCTGAAAATCAAGTTGGATTAAGTACTAAAGATGAGCATTTTTCACTAGTGAGTTGTTACCGGCCAGTGCCATAAGCCCTTGGGTTTAGGAACTGAGGTCTATGAATTTAAAAAACCAACCAAACAAACAAAAAAACCCCAGCAAACCCTCTCCCCCCCCTCCACCTCTCATGTTGAAAAGCAGCACTATAAAAATGGATGATATACATTCATCCAATCTTCAGAGTTATATTTCAGCCATGACTGACACTGTTATGAAGCTGCATGCAGTGAATTTCTGAACATGGTCATAATTTTTAATGCAAAGCAATGTATAATATAATTTGTTACACAGAATTTTTAATGCAAAGCAATGTATAATATAATTTGTTACATAGTTAAGGCCTATCTTTTGTAGTACAAGGGAGAGCAAATATATGAGAATAGTCTAGCTAAAACCTGGAGACACGCTTATTTCCTTCTGGAACTGTGGAAGTGTTGTCTATAAAATGTTCATATTTGACAAAACTTAACAGGAACTAAGTGTAGAAAAAAATAACAGAAGATATGTTTTTACACCTTTTTTCATTCTTTTGTCTAAGGAAAAAAGTGACTGGCTAAAAAACAAGTTCTGTTTCTCTAAAGCAAGGAAAATAGAGCAACAAAGCAGTATTTTGCAATACACAGAAAAACTTGTCTGTGGAAAAATGTCAGTATTTCAAAAATACTTTACAAAGATTATATAGACAATGGTATTTTCATTTTCACTTTTGATTGTGAATTTTATTCTAAGATTGTTTTCATTTTTCCAGGAACATTTTTTATATTAATAAGTGGGTTGTAATAGTATCCCAAGAAATCTTCCTCCGCTGTTTTGACCAGACTGTGATGCTCAAGCTCATGTCCCCTCAAGGCTTCAAAACAGAAATCAGAGGAAGGCCATTAATTTTGAAATTTGTTTTCTTTGGGTTCCATCTTTGTTATTGCAAAGGCCTACTGCAAAATCAGTATCTATATATACTTACATATAGCTCTGTGTGAGTATATGTAAATACACATGTAAAGCAAATTATTAGTTCCTGCTTTTATTATAATAGTGTTATTTGACTTTAACAGTGATTCTTTCTTTTCTATTTATATCAGATATATTTCTGAAACTGTCATTCAGGTAATAAAACTGTATTTTCTGAAAAAGGAAAATGCTAATTTTCCCTCCACTGAAGTAGAATTTTGTAGCTTCACTGCAAGCTAGTAATCAATGCCTGCACCTTCTGCCTCAAGCAATGGTTACAGATTAAATATGTTAACTGTTCATAGCAAGAGTTCCCCTTGTCTGAACAAGAAATAGCTTCAGTTTTATGCTTAACTTTATGCTTAAACACTGGTCTCAGTCAGAAATTGATTAAATATATTTAAATTACATTATATCTGTGTGAAGGAAGGGGAACCAAGTAGGACTGATACTAATTTGAGGAAACAAGTGTTGAAAATGAATCTCAAATAAGTTGGCACTATAGATAAGTTGAAATTCACTTCAAAATGTATTTTTAATTTCTCATAGATTCATAGATTTCAAGGTCAGAAAGGACTGGTATGACCATATACTATTTATGAAACCATAATCCATGGAATTTTACATAGGGATTCCTTTTCCTGGTCTTCAAAGTTGTGTCTATTAAAAAAAAAAAAACCAAACATTATCTTGATTTACACAATTCTATTAATTAAGAATCTCTTACATTCTTTAGTCACCTGCTCTGATTTTTAAATGAACTCACTACTAAGAATTTACATATTTTCTGTTTGAACTGTGCTGTCTTCAATTTCCAACCAATACACCTTTTTTATCACTGTTGTTTCCATAATTAATAATTACTGTATTATCAGAAAGCTGTCTTTGGTGACCCTTAGCATGAACAAATTTACCCCCTGCAGCAAGCTGTTTTGACCAAAGGGTGGCACTATAAAATGACAGAAAAGTCTAAAATGAGGCATAATTGTACAATGTAGGCACCTGTCTCCCAGCCTTGACACACCTGCTCAGCTCTGCTGGTGCTTAGCTCTACAATAGTTCTGTTTGCTGTGCTCCTTTGGTTTGGCTTTGGCATGTGAATACAAGCTCTTCCAATGTGCTCTGCAGAAATTTAAAATCCAGTACCTATTCTCAGAGTAAGCCCTCCATCACCTGCCTCCCATTAATATGTGCTTTAATCTGCCAGGTGTTCTCCATCAGCAAATAGAAAGAGTATTTACTGGAAATGCAGAAGGAAGAGCTGCTACCTCTTTATTTTCCTTTGTACGTTTTCTAGTTGATAAGGCATGCATGCAGGCAGTGAGTAACCTGCTTTCAGTGTCTTTCTTATCTCCCACTTTTCAGAAATATCTCTTACACCAGGTTGTTCTGATTGGTGTTAGTCTGTGTCTCTTCTGCTGAATTTGCACTATTGCTCAGAAAAGAGCTGAGGAGTCCTGGGACAGGAAAGAGAAAGCAAGGACCAGGCTCTTGTCACCAGGACACACATCACCTGCAGCAGGAAAGGAGAGCTTGCAGATCTTTGCTAGTCACACAGTGTCTAGGCAACTTTCCACACAGCCTATGGGTGGCTGGGTTCCCCCCTGAGGCGTCTATTCTCCACCTGCTTTTCACACTGCACCATAACCAAGGGACCTAACCCAGCTACAGCTCCTAGTTTAGCCACATGTAGTGATACTCAAGTGCACAGCACTTTTATCTGTTTCTCAACCTACCTCATAGCTCCTTACACCCTGAAGGGCTAAATTATAGTTTCTAAGTGTTTAATATGGTATTTTCAAAAGATTGATGTCTCTGTGACACTACGGGGACAAGATGGTATTAATAATTTACTAACTCCTGCTGGCAATTGAGGGCTTGATATTTCCTCTTTGGAATTAGTTATAAAGGTAAATCTTGCCCAGTCCAAGCTTTTAATAATCCATTTTTACAGTACCCCACTGTTTCATCTTCATAATCTCCATAGTCTTTTAAATGATGTATTTTTCCTAGACTTGCAATATCTGCATTATATACATTTCCTTCTTTCCCTGTTTATGAAAATGAACATCAGATTTTTTTTCAAGTTTCTGCCTTTACTTTCTGTGTTATTGTTGGCCTTAATGAAGTACATAGCTACTGAAATATGGAGGAATAAAAACTAGAAATAAAACAAGCACAAAAATACAAAGCAACAGAAATGAAAGGCTTTAAGAGGAAAACTTTTCTGAATATGCCAGAAATGTTTAGGTACCAAAACTAGGCTTTTTCCTTTGTATGGTTCTTATCTTTCAGAATGACAGTGAGATATGAGTAAAGATAAAGATCCAAGTTACTCGTCCTGAGCTAAAGGTATTCCAGAGTTACTCCAGTGTTTCTTATCAGATGCGGTAAATAAGAAACACCTCTCATCCCCCTGATCTAAATAATATTGTTCACTGTAAGAAACAATTGATATAACAGCTTTTGTTTACTTTTTGAAAAGCAAAGCCAAACAAACCAGGTGAAGTCCTCCTTCTTCATTTTATCTTATTCTTGAGAAAAATTATTAGTGTCGTAAAATACTAAAGAAAAACTTATCTGGCAAACGATGCTGTGCCAATCCATTTTATTCTTCTTAATTGTTATTCACTTACTGTTACTGGAGAAAACTTCCAGTAAAAGTAAAATATTTCCAGAGGCTCTACTGAGGAAGTCATTCTGTGTTTTTTTTCAGAGCATAAAATTGATTCAGGCTAATCTTTTCCCTATAAAATTGGATAATTTGAGGAGCATCTTTAGTCAAGCTGTTAGCTTTCCTTCTCCACAAAAATCTGTTAGCTATTTTCTTAAATTAAAAAAAGCTAAAAATACCTGTTTATTTTTCTTATATTCATATTATAAAATTATGTTTACTCAATACTGTTTTATGCAAGGTAAACATATCTTCTGTTTAAAAATGTGGCAAGGCAAAGAACCTGTAACTTTGCTTTTGAAGTGCATTGACAATACATTTTTCACTGGTTCAGTCTCAGATAAAAGGAGCTCACTACCACCATTATCCAAAAAAAAGAGTAAAGAAAAAGCTAAAGCTGCAGCTTTGAGAAACAGAACAGCTGTCCTCAGTTTTCTTGGTAAAATGCATTTGTAAGTGTGGTGCAAAAATTCTTAATCTGAAAACCACTAGTTATACAGGATAAATGAAATAGTAAATTTTGCAAATTCACATTCCACAAACAGTAGCTATGTACTGAGAGACTCTGATTCTGCTGACTAATATAGAATCTAGGGAAGATCTGTAACTCCTATCCTATATGTAGGTTCCCATCCATTAAGTTACTTTATGTGATTGCCTGAAAGGACATAGGTGCCCTGGAAAAGTTTTGCCTGATTTTATAGATGCTCAGCCATATTGTATGGGGGCAAAAGGCTGTGATTTCGTACACAGTTCACGTCTACTCAGATTTATTCCTAGAGCTGTAATCCTGTTTCAGTCTTAAATTCTTACATGTGATTTATCACCATGTTCTTGTACTTAAATGGATCTCATTATATCCAAACACCCAAATCTTTAAATGTTGTTCCATTTGTTACAGATACATCTTTAGCTTTATTCCTTTTTTTTGTGGCAATGGCTATAAGAGTGAATTCCTTTTATCTGAGAATGATTCATTCACAAACCATGTTAAGCTATAATCTTTTCCAAGTCTTCTTTCCAACTTCTCTCCATCCTGTCCACTGGATGGACTCCAGCACAGTCTATCAAGACATCTCAGAATGAGCATGGTCTGACCCTCTTCCTAGATATGCACCATATGTGCAAAATCTCACAGACAGCGTGCTTCCTATGTAATGTCTCTCTGTTCAGTGCTTGTTTTCCCATAGATGATGTCTGAGATAGTTGCCAGTGTTCATCAATTTTGAACATGTTACTATGTGTTATTGTAAAAATGGCACAGTGTGTCAAAAAAACCCCAACCAACCAAACAAAAAAAAACTTATCTGGAGATCTTATTCAGCACGTAGTAGCAAAGCTTCCCAAATTAGTATTCGTGAAGACTCTGGATTTTTGTTTACCAATTATCTGGGAAAAGTTTGAAATTCAACCACTTCTGCTGCAGTCCTGCCTCACTCCATGTATTGTAGTGTAAGGTACCATAGTAGCTGTTAAGAACAAGTTGAGTTCATTTTTCACAAGCTTATATTTAGTATGACATTCTTGCAATAACTTGTGATATACTTGGACCATGTGGATCACTTGCAGACTTTCTGTATCTTAAACACATCTTTTCTGGGATACCAGCATAAAAAGGGGGTACTGAGTTACACGTTAACTCAGCAAAAGCATGTCATTGTAAATGCCACTAAACACACAGACAAACCTAACTAAGATTTTAGAAATCTTTGTCCTTCTTTATATATTATTATTTTTCTCCTGAAAAGGAGTGTATTCTGAAAGTCCAAGTTTAGCAAGGTAAGGCTTCTCTTGTCTCATCGAGCTCATCTTGAGTTGGTATAAACTGATCTCCCTGTGACAGACTTTCACTTTCTTTTTTATCATTAGCAACAACTAATGAATGCTATGAATATTTTAAATGAGTGTACAATCTCTACAGCATTATTAGTTCATATCACATATCCAAATTTAGTCTTATTTAACTTCACATCTTGGTAGCTGCCTCTAACATGCATTAATTGGAGATTCCTCTACAGGAGATCTAGTACATTGCATCCTCACATCTCTGCAGTCTGTTTTCCTAGTCTGAAAATCTTTCCAGCTACAGGCTTAACTTTTGTTTTATTCCACCTTTTTATTTCTAAGGCTAGGGCACATCCTGCCTTACTGGACCTGCTTGAAATCATGTTACCTTTGTCTTGCAACCTATGTGTATGCCACCTTTTTCCTAGCATCAGTACCTAACTTGGTGGTCTCTGAGGACAGTAAAAAAAGTCTCAGTGGGACTCTGAGACCTCTCAGAAAGTCTCATTCTTGTACAGTGCTTGTGACTCTGATCCATTCTGCATGTACTTTTCCTTGCTGACTACCCCATTTGTGAATGAGTAGAAGGGTATCTGCCTCCTGCAGTTCTGGAGCAGTATAGTTGATTTCCCTGTGAACTCAGATTTTTAAGCTTTTTTGCTCTTCTACAGTTCAATCACCTTTCCTTAGAGACAATGCAATACCTCCAGCTGTCACCATGACTTTATATTGTTGGTCAAAGCATGGAGATTCAAATTAAGTACTCCCGATTATACGTGGTTTGGTTAGTGTACAACAATAGCATGTTCCACTTTTTGTTATAACTTCCTAGTATGAACCAGAATTCATAAGTTGTAAAGAAACAGTCCCTTACAATGCCACTAACATAATTTGTTGAGTAACTGTCACAAAAAGCATACAAACAGTTCTATGGTGCTTTTTCATGCATCTAGTGAGACACCTGATAAGCTGATGAGAGCTACTTAGGCAGTTCTTGAGTGGACCCTCAGTGGACATAAAAATACCTGCTTATGTAAACTTAAGGTGCATAAATCACTCAGGCAAAATCAAATCATGATATCCAGTCTGTTAATGTTTTGATTTCACTGATGGGTACCAATCAGCTAGCAACAATGCTAAATACGAATTCTAAATCTTCTTATTTTCTTAAAATTATATGTGCTTTGGAGAGAAAACACAAAACCACTGAAAGCCAAAACAAATATTGTTTTCAAAAGAAAACTCCACTGCATTATATTACTTTCATTATTTCATAATTTTATCTTTAAATATAGAGAGTATGTAAATGAACATTTTCTCTCATATTCCCTTCCTGATTAGTGACAAGAAAACAAATTCAAATTTTGCTTGGGAGGAATAACTTAACAAAGCCAATTTATGCAGATGAATTGTAGGTGCGTTTTCTGAAATTGTTAGCAAGCTTTTTTCCAAAGCTTTCTCTTTTCCTAGGTATGTATTTAACACATTATATTTAGAGAACCAACCAGCCTTAAGAAACTCAGTTGTTTTACGTAAAAGTTGTCATGGCTATATATTTTGCTCAGGAAGTAATTGGTTCTTTTTTTTTTTTTTTTAATCTAAGGTTTAGAATCTAAAGTTTTTTCAAGAGATGAGCAAATCATTTTGTCAACAACTCTTTAATGGAATTATACTTTTTCTAAAAATATCATGATGAATTTGGAGAAGTTAATAGGTTCATAAGAAGAAAAATATATTTATTCTCTTTTACATTCCCATATTAAATGTTCAGCTGTGCTCTTGTGGTCCACTGGTTAATTTTATTGAATAAAGTTGGAGGTGGGCTAAAGCAAACAATCGCAAACAGTTGGGAAGTTTTATTCTTCAGCCATGGGTTGTTTATGGCAAAATGGTGTTTCCAGTTAGCTCTTACTATGGAAAGTCTTCTTTAAATCTCCTTTTTGATAAAACATCATTTTTTGGATCACCCATTGTTAGCAATCTTACCGAGTGAAAAAAAAAAAAAGAAAGTATAAAATACATATCAAGGTATATTTCATTGGTAGCCTGTAAAAGCTCAAAAAATTGTGAAGACGTGGTAGTCATTACCATTACAGAGGATTCCTCAGTTAAACACTAAAAGGGAATTATGGGACCTACTTTAACAAAAATCTTTTTTTGTGGCATTTTAACTTATTTGTTTGCAGAGACATTTTTCAACTTAAGAATGTAAAATGATTATAAAGGAGACCCAGAGCCTTTTAAAAGAAGCGTACAGACTGAGGAACAATCATATATAATTTCACAAAACAGCAACCCTACCTCTCATTTGTATGCTTGACGTTCAGCAATGGGAGATGAAAAGTCCTGGTTTTGGTGTGACAAAAGTTGCTTGATATTAAAGAGCAAACGCCCATATCAGCACTAGTAAATGATTAGTTGAAGATTTTAAGACTTGGTACCATCCTGGAATTCAGACATTCCAGTTTAATCAACTGCCATAAAGTCAGAAGAAAAGAAAAAAAAAGACTGTATAGATTTTAAAGATTCTTTTATATAAACTGCTACACACATGGCTAGAGTGACAAATATGCAGGCTGTAGCATGCTGTACATTATAAAGCTAGACAATATTTTAATTCTCAGTCTCAAACTTTGCAATCCCACCAAGAATTTGTCACACTTCACCTGTTTCAGTTTTTCAGTTTACTTTTTAGCAATTTTTATACGAGTTATTTCAGTTGCTGTCTTAAACAATTTGTTCCATATCTCAACCCCCATTTTGTGTAAAGAAATCATAAAAGTTAGGAACTTGAAAATTGGATTTTTCTTTTGAGCAGCTGCTGTCCACAAATGTGGAAAGATTGTTAAAAGTGAATAGCATCGCTTTCTAACAAACTGTAGGCAGGTTTGATGACTGAATCTCATCTTTCCATTACTGTGCTGTCAGCAAGCATTATTACGTTGGCACTCATAGATATATGGAAGAAAAAGAAAAGGTCTTTGGAGATTTAAAGATGTATTTGTCCAAATGCAGATGTCAGTGGTCCTTCTCCATTGTTGACCTACTCGTGTTGACTTACATTTACTATTAAACACAAATTTATTGATTAAAATGTGGTCTATGGTGTTTTGCAGAATACATTGTTGTACCTTTACAGAGCGTTAGGTAAACGAGAATAAAGGGAAATTATATGCACAAGAACACAAGTGCTTATTAAAAAACAAACAAAAAAGTCCTTTTAGTGTAGCTGACTCCCTAAGTCTTTGTACCTGTGCTTTTGTCAGCCTGATAGGGACTAGGTAGATTTCTGTTCAATTTGTTTTGAAAGTCCTTTCATAATAACTTTTAGTTCTCTATTACCTATTTTTACATAGCACAATTGTTTCAGTGTGCTGACATTCTGAATCACAGGCATCTGGTCTGTTGCATCTGTTGTGCCTCCACCAGGGTGCCACTATTAATGATTTTTTCTTCCCATGGCTGTTATAACGTCTTCTAATAGTTTCCACTTAGTATTCTGTTGAGGATCCAGTTTTATACCAATAACTATTTGGTTGAATTTGTAAAAGTTTTTAAAAGTATCTTCATATATGAATTGCTTCTGTTCTTGGTTTTGGATCTGGAATTGGGTTGGTTGTTTTGTTTGTTTGGCTTTTTTTACGTCATTTCAACTAATACTTTAAAACTATTCTTTTTCTTTTTTTTTTTTTCCAAAATAATATTTAGCAGTCTTTTAATATGTACTCATCAAAATATTTCTTTTCCTGGCATAATTATTTGCATTTTTATTACCCACAAAATAAATTTGTACAACTAGTTTATTCAGTTACAGAATATTTTTCAGAATTTGATAACACTTTAAGTGGAGCTCAGGTGTTACTATTTACTTTCATGCTACAGGATCACAGGAAAGCTCAGAAATGATGTGTTTTAGTAGCCACTTTTTATCCAAGTTTCCATAAGGGTTTGCATGTGTGTATGTAATATAGGTTCCTTGTGGAACGTGTACTTACTAAGTCTTTAAGATTGTACCAGTCGTTAAAATTGTACCAATAAACAGGGTAACTATTTTACAACAATTTTAACTGATACAATTTTACCATATAAAATAGAACATTATTTGGGTAAGGTTCTTAGATACTTTCTGTTAAATCAAAGAAAGAATATATTAATTTGAGAAATGTTGTTTGTTCCTTATTCTGAGTGGTTACCTTTCTAAGACTAGGAAAAAAGAACCCCATATGTTCTATAATTATATATTTTTGTCTACTAACAGGCTCAAGAATCTACAAATTTGTTCATAGTATAAGGGTTTCGAGGTGTCCTTCTTGACCTTTCAAAAACACACGCTGGTATATCTGGCAGGAAGTAATTTTATTCACATTAAATGGAAAAGAAAGTGTGTCCTCATAGTCCATATAGGGATGAGAGTGTGTCCTTGGGGAAACAGCAGAGCTAGCAAGACTCACTTTGTGTCCAGTTCAGGAACTGCAGATGGATCTTATGAGTAAATCACTTGGTACAGCACTTTGGTGTACATCAGTTCCATTCTCTCATTTTGGTACTCAGCAAATCCTTACTGAGAGGTCCTTAACTATTGCTTTGTTTCTTGCTAGATTTCACATAGCAGAAGCTTTCTTCTGTGGTTCAAATATAACATTTAATGTCTGGTTGGAGACTAAGGCTGGATCAGATCGCTCTCCTATGCAGTATATCCAATATAAAAGCTGTATTTTGGAAGCTTTATGGAACAGTTTAGAGTCACTGTTGGCTTAAGACCTGAGAGTCACATAATTTGCTTTTCCTTTTCCAAACATTTTCTAGGTACGGGAAGGACAGAGAAAGGGAATTATTATTTTGGAGGCTGCACAATTATCTGGGCATGTTGTAGGTATTTTAATATTCCTTCTGCACAGTCCATTTTTGGCAATGTGTGTAATGCAGATGTTGTTAGGCTGCAATGGGACTGCTTTTTCTATTGTAAAATTTGTGTCACTCATTAACTTGTCTTCCTAGAAAATGGAGTTTTGAAGGTACATAGATATCTAGAAGTAGTAACTGCATCAGTAGATTTTATTTCTTTTTCTTGAGTGCTTTCACTAAGGAGAGAGTTCTAATGAGAAATTTGTTCTTCGCTTAATTATGCAAGCTGCTGCTTTAACTGCGTGTCTCTGTATGCAATCCAATCAGTATACAAGTGAAAAAATACCATCCAAACTTCTGGGTATGAGTTTAGGCAGCCACTTATAATAGATTTTCAAACAACTTCTGATACAGAAGTTAAAGGCAAGAATTTCACAGAGTGTGTAGCTAGATGTGTATCTTGAAAATTAGCTTTTTTTTTTTTTTTCCTAAGGAGTTTGTAACTGAACAAAAATGAAACTCTGACAAGCTTTCAGCTTGCTTTTGATGATATATGCTATAGTTACTGGAAGTTATATTCTCATGCACTTTTCTTAATCTCATTAAACAGAAAATTATATTAGGCCTTTACCTGTCACCTTCAACTTGTGAAATTATCTAACTGTGATCTCAAGTTAGAGGGACAAATTTAAGATCAGACTCTGCAGGTCTTTTCCATCCAGTGCAATCAGTGAATAACAGCTTGATAAAATGAAGTATGATTATTTAGAATAAAAGCATTTTAAGGGGCGAGGGGGAAAGACCATTAAGGTAATAAAATACTGAGGACATATAGTCAATAGCCAGGTGAGCATGCTAACAGATTATCTAACCACTGTTAGATAAAAACTCTGAAAAATAAAAATCCTTTATTACCCTTTGCTGTCAGCGTGAAAGCTGATATACTGTACCTACTAGCTGTCTGACAAGACACTGTTCTATTCTGTTGACTCAAAATTGTGGAGAGAAAAAAGTCGTTTGTTCATAACTTGGTAATAAATATTGCTACTTCCAGCTCCTAAGACTGGGAAATCTAATGATCATCTTTTCTTGAAGCTACACAACAGGGACTTGAAATTATTAGAATTGGTCAATGTCTTTTAAATACATACTTGAATGCTTCTTATCTGGGAAACCATTGAACTGATTCCTTGTTTACTCTTTCCTAATCCTTCAAAATAAGTTAAACTAATATATGCATAAATCTTGTATGCCTCACTTTCCTTGAGTTCTCATTTTCATTATTTCTAAAGCTATTGTATTTTAGTTTTTATAACCTCCTAAAGACCATGCTTCATTATTCTGAAGCCCGTTTTTTTCCTTGTGGGAAACTCTAGATCTACTCCTTACTTGCTAGTCAGATTGCCCGGGCTTCATGAACCTGCTTGACTAACATAAATTCTTGTGAGTGTTAATTACTTTTCTGCTATGAAACAGAAAAAGCAACACTAACAGTATTACATTGGCTTTAAACCAACAGATAGTCTTAAAATATTAAGAAACAAACATTATTAATTAGACTTCATGAGTTACTAGAAAAATTCTACCTAATCTGGTAGGAGTGTAAACCCCTATATCTTTTTTAAAAATACACTGTAAAATCTCAGAGAATATAGAAGAATAGTAATCTTCTATGGCTTTCTATAGGAAAATAGCTTACCCTTACATAATTTGATGGGTTAAAAATGAAGGATGATTGCCATTTGATATTTAGTTTTATAGATTCTTTTAATATTATTATTACAAATTATACTTGGTATTTTTATGTTAAGAATCACAATAATATTTGGAAGGTCTAGACCAAGTTCTTCATATTATTTGAAACAGCAAAAAATCTTACTGCTTTAAATCAAGCTGGCACAAAAAAAAAGTCCCTATATATGGTCTTCTCAACAGTTCTACATGTTTTTTTCTTTGTTTTATTTTTGTATTTGTGTGCAACTAGGCAATACTACAGGATCTGGAACAAAGACGTCCCCAGCTGGATGAACTAATAACTGCAGCACAAAACCTCAAAAACAAGACTAGCAATCAAGAGGCCAGAACAATAATTACTGACCGCAGTAAGTGGTATTCTGCTATAATGTGATTCTTTAGCAAATATAGAAAATGTTGTAATAATTGAGAAGCATAACTTTTTTCAGATACTTTGTGCACTGAGAACGAGAGTTCCATCAGGAGACAGTTCTCACAAAGGTTTTCCAAATTGCATATAGAAGAAATGTAAGTGAAAATCAGTGATCACGTATTTCAAATTTTTCACCTTAATTTTGTATTGCTTGTCTTCATAGTGGAAGCACATTGTAGAAAATATAGAGTGTGATCATAATAGATAGTGAATATATTTATTCTTAAACAAGGAGGAAGAAGTAAGAATTCACAGAGTATATCCATAGACTTGTAAGAAGTTTATAATTCCATTCCCCGTAATAGAGCTGCAGGCTCTTTTTTCATCTCCCCTCAGCTGACACAGAAGTCTGACAATGCTCTGTATTAGTTCTTCTTCAGTTCTGATTTTTCTTTCCAGAATTAAGCAACCAGTTCTGTCTAAGGTAGAAAATTTTGTAGATTAAGTTTTAGAAGAAGTCTAGAGAAGACTAGTCACCCTTGGATACTCGCATGTCCTTGTAGCCTTCACTGTAGGATGAAACACACTCTGAAGGTCATGCTATAAAAACAACCCTCTGTAGTGGACTGTTGTATATCTTTGGTTACTATTTTGAGTACTCAGGAGTAAAAACAACAAAAAAATATTTTTTTATGGTCCTAGAGGGTCCCTGTGACGCTTAGAGAAGACCGAGCAAAATGCTTTGCATGTGGACACAGCCAATTCACTTTAGGTGGATCCAAACCGTTTTGTACATCTTGACCCGGATACCAGGGATTGCTCACTGAAACTGATGACTCTAAAGGTGTCTACATAGGCTGAAATTCTCTATCCCCATAATTTATTTTTTTTTTAAATATATATAGAGATACACACAGACACACATTATCTCTTTCCTTTTATTTCATCATGTAAATACTTTCCATAATACGTCAAAATCACATTGCATGTTCGGACTGCATTATTGTTGTTCATAGCACATACAGATAGTATTTAGACTATATCCTGAGAAAGAGGCTGTATTTGTTTTATTTGAAGTTTGAGAACAAATGGATAGTGCTTATATAAGTACCTGGTTTTGTTTGACATGCAAATTAATTTTAGAATCACATACTCAGTGGAATTCAGATGAAGTATGTACATATACTTTAAGTTTACAGCGCTTACTCAAGGCCAACATATGTAGTACTCCCATCAGTATTTTATAGTATGTTTTATTTTTTAATTCTGGGACAAGTCTTCTGAAGATAAGAATTTTAGACTTTACATGAAATGCAAGCATAATTCCTATATGCCCTCATGTGAATTGTATGCATGACTAAATTTTGTTCTGTTAGAAAACTTCACTTCACTTTATGTGAAATTGCCTTCTAAGATAAATTACATGCTTCTTTCTCATACAGAAAAAAAAGGAAAGCAAACTATCAGGCTGTAAATCACAAATGATTTTGTGGTGACCCAACTATATTAAAGCTTGCATCTGTGACTAGCAATGTGGTGAATATATTTTACGTGATGTTTTCTTATTGTTTTTCTATAAGAATTCCCAAAATGATTAGTTGGTTTTGAACTTCAAGTATGCAAGATTAATTTTTGCTGTGATTTAGCAATTAATTTTCTGTGTTGAAGCTGTCAATATCCTTGACTGCAAAAGTGCAACTTCTGATGCAGTAAATACAGGTCATGTCCCTTTATGTTCTTTCAAGTACATCTTGATGTTGTATAGTGTCTTCTAACATCATCCTGTTAATGCTAATGATATAATTTTAAAGTAAACAAAATACTTCTTGCCAGAAATATACAGGGTCTGCATTTTTGCAGTGGAGGGAGATAAAGTATGATCAGGGTCATTTTTGTTCCAGTCTTCTGAGGCAGCAAACTAGATTCGTGAAGGCTTTTTCATGCTTAGATAGTTTATATTTGTATAATTGTAGGTAGTACTAAACACTATTCAAGAGGTATTTATTACTTTTGAATTTTAAGGAGATTATGAAATTTCTAGGGGGAAAAAAATGCTAGGACTTTACAATATGATACATAAGGTTTTTCTGAGTATATGCCACATGTGGCATACTGTCACCTAAAATGTTTCTTTAAATGATCAATAGTGATTTTTATATTTTTAACTGTATGATTTTTTTCCCCTCTGTATGTGGTATGAAGAAACTGGAGATTACTCTATTTGGTTTGAATTAGACCTGATAAATACCTGTAAAGGCAGGATCTGCTGCAGCTACTGGTGGGGTGGGGGTTAGTTCACCCTTCCCACCCCTTCAGTGTGCTATACTGTCCTGGACATGGGAAGACTCTCCTTATCCCCAGCATAGTGGGGTGCTCT
Organism: Antrostomus carolinensis; assembly: GCF_000700745.2. Classification (NCBI taxonomy): domain Eukaryota; kingdom Metazoa; phylum Chordata; class Aves; order Caprimulgiformes; family Caprimulgidae; genus Antrostomus; species Antrostomus carolinensis. Next base: position 33,923 of record NW_010309904.1, on the reverse strand, counting down.
CTAACTGGGTGCTCTCTAGCACGGCTTCTCTGAAGCCTGCTGTGCTGTGCAGTGCTCCCACCAAATGCAGTTGTTTTGCCTTGCAGCCCAGCACACACCGCCCAGACTGTTGCACGTGGGGTGTTGTCCCCAAGTCCGTCCCCAGAAAACTTACTCACAGCCGGAGCTGAACCCTGAATCAGAGAACCTGCTCCACTTGCTAAGGCCAGTGCATTCCCCACAACCCTGGAGTATCCCCTCTCTTATACTTCGACCTTGCACCAGAGTCCTGCTGCAAGTCCTCCCCAGTAGCTCACCTGCAGACTGTTCTCCATTTCCTGTGTTTTTTTCCCCTCTTCATGAATACAAATAGGTTACCATGGTTATGTCTTAACAGTTATGAGTACTGATTCAAATCTATCCAATTTCATGACCTGAGCATCAGCACTGTGCCATTCACACTCCTCTGCAGCAGCTGTGTACCACTCTCACATGCAGCCTTCTGTAATGTCACACTATCAGGTGCCAAGTGCATTGGATCCCATCATGAAGGAAAGGGGGTGCAGGGCTGCGCTGCACTGGTCTGTCACGTAGGAGATGATAGACTTGGCTACACTAGTGCACTACCTCTTCCTGGGGGAAAGCGTGGGCTCTTACACTTTGAGAAGTAAAAAGCTGAGAAGATGAACTAATTTGTACAAAAATGTTGTTCATTCCCTTTTGCCATTAAGGTGCTGGTAAAAATAGCCAATACAGGATCTGGCCAATATCAACAATTTATCTATTCAATATATTATTAATACTAAATAAGACTTGTAGCTACTGTACGAAAGCATACTCTTGGTCACAGATTGGGTCAGCGTGCCATCAACCACAATTAAAACCCTGAAGGTTCTGGCTTCTGTGTTAACATTGGTAACTCTTGAGTCAATCTGCTTGCAGAAATGTGTATATTATGCTCATCAAAATCTAACTTTGAAATAGATTTAGAAACCATTATTTTCTTTTAAAAGTATTTATAAAAACAAACAAGGTAAACATTTTATACATGACCAAGCAGTTTAGAAGATATTTGTTAGAGAATCTCTATGAAGAATGATCAAGAGATTATTTTTCAACAGAATTTCATATTGTTGCATAGTTTAGTCTTCTTTAGGAAATAAAACCAGAAATTAAAACTCATACAATAGAATTATTTCCTTTGAACCTTTTCCCCACCCTTACTTCATTATCTATATGAAATTGCAGGGGCTATACAATGTAAAAAGAACTTGGCTCTATAAAGTACAGCTTGTCAAATCTCTGTTTAATCTATGTAAATAATAATTTGTTTACAACTTATACATTAAAGAATACATAAGAATAATAATTACATTTAGTCTTAAGGAAAAGTTGTGGGAAAAAGCAAGATACCTCTCTGCTTTTTTAATGCCCTTTTTAAAGCATTCTACTCTAACAGAACCATATGGTGTACAATAATGTTTTTCTCTACATAATGCATCACAGCTCCAAAACACTTTGCTTTACTGCTGATGAAAATGTTGTTTCTTTAAATTGAATGAGTTTATAAGCAACTTCGAATATAATAATTAAACTTTGAAAATTCCTTTTATTTTCTATCACTTCCTATATATAGAATACATAAAGCCAGTAACAAGGCAATATAGAAATATACTGAGAGATAATAAAAACAAATTTACAATCTTAGAATCAGAAATACCAAAGTAATTACAAAGGCTATGTTAGGTCTTGCTAGATCCTGGAAATGTAAGAAACTGTAAACAGCAGGTCTTCCTTAATGTTGAATAACCTTTCTGCAGTTTTACTTTGCTAGTAATTTACATCCCAATTTTGTAATGTGGTTTCTGGCTATGTAAGCGATAGAAGAGGTGTGATAGACAGATAGAACTCTGTGAAGATATAATCTCTTATTGACTGAGGAATTTCCCTTTCAAGATTATAAGAAGCTAAAGTAACACACATCTTTCTTCAACAATTGTGTGAAAGAGGTTAATTAAGTTCTATTACATTAAATACATAAATAATAGCAGTAACTACAAGCATTTCAATGAAGACTATTTTGATTAAGAATTACACATTGGGACCAAATGATTCCTTTTGAAATTTTATTTATCACTTTTTAAAACCAAGTCCACAAATGTATGAATAATTTATAAAGGATGTCTTCAGAAGAGTTATTTTGGGTTTGTGGGTTGTTTTTTGTTTGTTTGGGTTTTTCTTCTAAAAAAAGAAAAGCTATATGCTATAATTGGTTATTAGGAGAGCTGCACAAGAACTACTCTGAAAAGAGTGCCTGTGCCACTCCATAAAAATTCCTTTATTTAATAGTTTGCTGTATTTGACAGTTTTATGGCAAAATCATCAACTTGTCATCACTTTCACAACAAAATGTATGGCAACTCTACAGTGAATTACAGCTGTACTGTTGTTCTCAATGTCTTAATAAAATAGCTGTCTCCACTGTACTGCCATCCATGTGTTTTTCTCTTAGAGCTATTGAAAACAAATAAAGACTTTACCACTTGAAAGAGCAAATTTATACAATCTAGAATTTGTCATCGAGCAGTAAAACTCCTAGTTACCAAGACTGTAAAAGAAAAGTAAGTGTAAGAGAAAACTGTACTTGTATACAGTTTGCCCAGTTGTCTTGTTGATATTTTTAAGCTGAATTATTGAATTAACCTCAGTATTCTGTTCTCTGGATTCCACTTATTTCAAGAACTTCTCAAGAACCTGAGTAATGGTTTTCCTATGTCATAGAGATGCAGTTTATTAACGGTCCTGATGTACTTTACAGCTGAAACCTTGTTTTCCCTGTGAGAACTCTAGGCCATGGAAATGAAGGAAAGGAGAAACCATTTGTTGTTAAAGAAATGTCAGTAATACTTTAAATCTATAGCTCTGAAAGGAATAGCGTGTTACTGAGAAGAGTACCTCATCTGAAGCCACTTCCTTGGCACAGATTTGCTGCTGTAGGATTTGTAAGAAAGTTAAGGATCAACTTATGAAGGAGTAAGAGGATTTTTTTGGAACACTGGGCAGCGTTGCCCTTTAAGAACAGGAAAAAACATGCTCCAGAAATGTCTGAGTGATCAGAGAATTACAGTTATATATCAACTCTCAGGACATATATACTAGAAGCATATGGCTCAGTGGGCAAAAGGCAAGATCTAAACTGCCTACTTCAGGTGTTGTAGTGTTCCTAAACAGGGTGCAAGACTACAAGGTGACCTTCCTCCATTTCTGGTTATATTCTTGAGTAAAATTGGCACAGCTTTTTTGGTTGCCCCAGAGCTGCTAAGTGTATGAGGTGCTATCAGTGCTGGTGGCTTGCTCAGAGCTCACTTACATTCTGAAGCCTGTGAAGAGAGTTAGATAATTACCAAACTTTGTGTTGTGTGGTAATTCAGGCGGAATATAGCTGGTTAATTCTACACCAGGTACTTCTAAATGCATAACAACGTTCTAAGTTTTATGTTCTTAGAAATCAGTCTGTGTTGGAGAACAGGCACCCTGGATTGCTGTGTTGGACGGAGGCACTTACTTTTGCCCAAATCGTATGTGTTAGTAAAATTTTGTCATCTATCCTCCAAAGTAATTCAGGAGCAGAATGGTTGACCAAATTGCTCTCTTCAGGAAAATATGAACACAAAGTGAGTTCTCTGCTAAATGTGAGCTAGTGAACAGCAAAGAAAAAGGCCAGTGAGGAGTAAGGCTGTACTGCAGGAAGAGACCTTTCAGGAAGCGTGATATGGAAATAATTTTCTTTAGAAAGAAAAAAAAGTTAACTAGGCCCAGAAAAAGTAAAAATAAAATAAAGTAAAATAAAATAAAATAATAAAATAAAATAAAATAAAATAAAATAAAATAAAACAAAATAAAATCCATGTTGCATGATCGGTAGGGGGATGCTTCACACTAACAGGTTATGCATTATTGTATGATGCAGCCATGGGTACATGAAGTTAACTGAAAGATTTGGGATATGCGATTTCCTGTCAGAAGGACAACATACTTCCCACTTTAGCCTCGGGAAGGATTTGGTATGGTATTGTGGGATAGCTATTCTTTGAGTCTGCTTGGTGTTTTTTTTTAACCTCTGTTGGTCATCATTTAGGGACCAGGTTAATCACTAGAGGTGGTCAGTCAGAATACTGACAAAAAAATTCTTCTAATTTGTAGTGCCAAGAAAATTCAAGCCTATTTATTATTCCGCAATTTACTTTACTGTTCTTAAAATGTTTGGAAACTGAGGTGATAGACATGATTTTAGTAAAAAGGGCCAAAGAATACAAACCTTAATCCCCACCCCAACCTTCAACCTACTTAGTCACTAATTAGATGAAAGTAAGTGTTGCCCAGAACCATGAGCAGACATGAAATGAGAGAAAGTCTTGTTTACAGGCTGTCAGCAGGCTGTTTCTTTCCGCAAGTACTATTGTCTGGTCCCCTACTATGGTAAGTCCTATTAATAGTGGTGTTAGGGGCATCTTTTCCTTCTTTCATGCTCAAGGGGAGTCATACTTTAACAGACTGGTTTTATGTAACTGCCTGCCCTTGTTCCTAAAGTCTTTGTGAAAATCTTTAACACTCATAGAAATCTTCAATTCAGAGGAGCTTTCTTTTTCTTAGTTTGACAAGACCGGTGTCTCAGTAGTTTCAGAAAGAAGCAAATTTGCTTGCAAAAGTGCTGCAAGCAAAATGTAAAGGGAAGATAACGAACTTAGATACAGGATGAGATTACAGGTCTTACTATTAACTCTGTTGTCTCCAAAATCATTAGTGCCCTGTCCTTCTGAAGAATATTTAAGAAGAAGAATATTTAAGAATTCAATAGTATGCAAATATGAAGTAAATAGAGAGTACTTCTAAGAATACAAAGTATTTCTTTCACATCTTAAACAATTAAAGAAATGTTAACATAATTTTTTGAAACATTTAACTGACTAAAACTGTCAAGAATTTTTAGTTCTTTGGGAAAGCAAGCACTGAGTTATTTTAGTTTTAAACATATTTAACAATATCTAATGTGGGACTTCCTATGTACAGTGTTACAGAAAAAAATCTGATTTTAATTACAGTGGATTTCAAAATTGAATTCAATCTCATTTTACAAATATTATTAACATTTATATAAAATACTTCAAAATCTCATGAAAATTGCTGTCGTAGCTCAGACCAGGGCTCTGTCTCTAGCCTAGGTAGTGCAACAAACTCTATTGGATTTAGAGACTACTATGTAGGCCTATTCAGAAGCATTGTTGGTGTTTTCACAGCTTTGTATGGGAAGTGTCCCACTACTTGTCTGGTTGGAATATGTGAGATCTGGAAAAAAAAAAAAAAAAAAAGCCAAATAATAGTCTTTAATTTTAGATGTTAACTTCTTCTCTTAAATTTGATCTTACCAGCTTCTTGGATACCATTTGAGATATCTCTAAATTCTTAAATTTAATAAACCACCAGCTACTTGCTTGGAGCAGGTCTGTCCCTCCGTCTGGCTGCTTTCTGCTCGGAAACACTGCCCATGCTTCCAGAACTGCACACCAGAAACATCTCAGAGAGGACTGAGAGGGACACTGCCACAGCAATGAAGGTGCTGTGCTCTGATAGCAATGCACACAGGTTGACTTTTATCAGCGAGAATTCAGAGATTGCTTTGAAAGTGAGGAAATGAAACACTGAGGAAATGCCTCAGTCTTAGAGACAAAGTGGAGGAACGAGTAATGTTTTCTTTTAGCTGGAACAGGATCTGGCACCGAAGTGCTAATATAAACACTTGGACTAGGGATTAATTTAGTTGCATCTGTAATTTTAATTGGTGAAAGAATAGGCAAGATAACAAAAAAAAATCCCAGGATATCAAGAGAAACCCTCATATATGTGTGATGGAAAGTACAGAGAGAATGCTAGCTTTCAAAAACTGAGGCAGCCAACTGGTAAGATGGGCTACCTCAACAAAGCAAGCAGGACTTTTTATTCCTTCCTTGCAAATATATTATTACATCTGAGCAATACTTCTTCATTTTCCTTCTTAGTGGAAGCCCCTTGCCAAATTCTAAGCACTGACTTACTCCTTATGCCTAAGGTCAGTTGTGTGATAGCATATGGATTTTTGTTTTGCCTTTAGGGATCAATGAAAATACAGTAAGAGCAAACTTCTTCTATTATCAAAGGTGAGAATTACCTCAATTTAATTTCCAGATCTGCTACAGACTTTCTTTGTAATTCCAGAAAAGTATTTGAATTTCGTATGTTTAGTTCTCTACCTAGATAAGGTGGGATAATGTATCTTATCTCCCAGCCTTTGTCTGTCAGATGTGTTCAGAGGACTAGGTTTTTTTGACCTGTTTTGTTTGAATATGACAAACCTAAGTCTTTGCTGTTTTAGCCAGTGTTTCAAGTTAGTACTGTGTTAGAAGTAGTAGCTTGTAAAGAACATTATAAATTTGACTAGAAGTAGACATGTAAACAATAAAAATTTAAATTTTATTTTATTTTTATCCATGATCATACAAACAGAAGAGCTATTCTAGCTGTGTTGCAACAAATTAGTCAAAATGAAAATAAATGGAAATAACAAAAACAGGATTGTTCAGAAATGGAGTTTTCAAAATGTGATCAAATTACTTGTTCACTGACATTTCATCCAGAGTTTGATGGGCAACATTTAATGTCCCCAGTTATTTTAAAAACTGTGTCAGAAGAGTATATATTCATTTATGCCAGACCATAATTTTCTATAGTAATTGCAGAGCAAACAGGAAACAAAGGTCCTGCTCTGCAGAGATTACAAGCTAATTTTAGATGCCACATAATCAGTGATATCAGGCAATTGCAGATTTTGCTGTACATTGTGTTCCATCTCTTTTTCTAAAATGAAAGCAGTACACAAAGAACGTATATTGGAACCTGCAGTTCTTCTCAAGCAATCTAGTTTAGCACCCTGGAGTACGTTTGGCCTACGGATTTTACTTTGGCTATCCTCAATATAAATTTATAATGGTTTTAGTTTTGCTTGAGTTGGGAATAAACCAATAACAAAAAGAGTGTTTTGCACAGCCCCAAAGCTCTTTTGCAAGCCCAATCTGAGTAAATAATGGCTTAGCCTGTGTGATAGAGGTCCTAAGACTTTGGTAGGTTATTGCACCAGCTAGTGGTTTCATTTTGTTATGTATACCAAACTATCATTATGGTGACTTATAAAATACTGTAGATAATTCAAAGAATTTAATTTTTATTACCATTTTCAGGACTATAAGCATATGAAAGTGGTGGCTCTGAGGCTTTTCAATCAATGTTTAGTGGATAGCAATGCTCATAGGATTATGTCAGCCTTTATGATGCCAAAAAGGGAGGGAAGGGGAAATAGCATAAAAATTCTGGAGATTAGCTCCACAAATTTCATCTTTCTCGTCATCAGGCCTATTGCACAATGAGTGAGACAATGACCTATCAGACAGTCATCTGGACAATCCCTAGCCGAGTAACAGCAAAGGAGAGTAGGTGTTGATGAATGGTGAGAAAAGGGTGGCATCTGGGCTTGGTGGAACTTAGAACCTGAACCAGAAACGTTTTTGTTTCATTGTATTTTAATTGGATGGGAACCTGTGTATAGTAAAGGAAATACCTGTGCCATAGAAGTTTTTCCTGAAAGTGTCAGACTGTGTTTATGTCTGCTTTATCTTCTTAAATGTTGAAATGAATGCAGTATTCCAGATACCGGGGAGGGACATACAGTAGAGATACAATAATTTTGCAGAATATCCATTAGATTTCCATTATTTTTATTCTCTCTGAATTTTTGCACTTTCAACACTTGGCTTTCTTCACTGCAGCATTATATGAGGATGGCAGCAGTAACGGTTTTATCTGTTCATTGGATAGCTTTTCTTTGCTCCATTTTATGTGTTTTCCTGCAAACGGGTTGTTGAGCTCTGTAGTAAAATTAGAATAGAATAGAATAGAATAGAATAGAATAGAATAGAATAGAATAGAATAGAATAGAATAGAATAGAATAGAATAGAATAGAATAATTTAGCTGGGAGGGACCTACAAGGACCATGTAGACCAACTGCTCGACCACTTCAGAGTTCACAAAAAGTTAAAATATATTATTAAGGACATTGTCCAAATGCCTCTTAAACTCTGACAGGCTTGGGACACTGACCACCTCTCTAGGAAGCCTGTTCCAGTCTTTGACCAGCTTCTCAGTAAAAAAATGCTTCCTAAGTTCAAATCTAAAACTATGTAGTGTGTTAGGTTCAAAATTTGCTGAGTTTCAGCCATATCAGAACTTTACTTTGAAGTGTGTTGGTTTGTCTAAAGTTGATTAAGTTTGTCTATTTAGTGTCTCATGAGTCTCACAAGTGTTATGGTGTGTTTTAGAATACCAAAAATCATGAACAAAGAAGCACAGATACCTGATTAAAGCAAAACAAAACCAAACACCTAAAACCAAACCAAATCCCTTCTCAAACCAAAAACACAGTAAAAGGCAAGTTATTGTATCTTTCCTTTTCTCAAGATTGGTATAATTGGCACTTCATAGCTTGGGGCCCAGTTCATGTGACCTTGAGAACTAGTCCTGTAAATTAAAAATAGGAAAAAAAAAAAAAGTTACTTTTTTTTCTTACATGTTTCTGTGTTTGCAGAGCTGTGCTAGTTTAATAATTCAAGTATCAACATTTTTATGATAGCTACTTCATTTTCTGATTAGTGCTTGGTTAGAAAAAAAAATATGGAGAAGTATAGTTACACAGAAAATGCTCAAAATGTTTGAATGTTTCAGAAACTTTAGAAGAAACGTTTCTTCTGTAATGTATGTTACTTCCTTAGTTGACGCTGTTAGATATTTACTTTGATGTATATAAGATAATTTTAAGTGTGAAATTAACTCTTTGCTTTTTTATTTCAACAAAGACTCAATGCTATTTGCTTCCACATAAGTGGAAGTATTCATTATAAGAAGAAGAAGAAAAAGACATTTGTAACAACTGGCTCACAAAAGAATCTTTGAGTCGTTTTTCAGCCTATTTTTAAGCCCTGGAGTATTGTGTTTCAGGCCATTAAGCATTTAAAGTGTTGGGAAGTTAAAATTGTCTTTCTCTGCATAAAAAAAAAAAAAAAAAATATGGATTAACCAGTACCAGACTGATGGCATCTTCTGGAGTATGTAGAAAATTAGCACAAATTTGAAAGGGATGACAGAATGGAATGTAAGACTTGAAAATGTCAATCTGAACTAGACGCAAAAGCCCCAAGGAATTACTCACCTTTGGAAATGTTTAGTTCAATATTGATATGATTTTTCTAAAAGACTGTAATTGTAAATCTAAAAAATTTAAGATTGTTTCTGTCTTGGCCAGAAATAGTATTTTTAATATTTAGTCTTATAATATCTGATGCTTTTCTTCTCTAAGGAAGATTATTGTAAGAGAAGTAACTATTTTACCCAAGTCACCAGTACAATACATAATCTGTTCAGTAAATTTTACTTTTTTCCAAGTCTATAAGCTTCTGTCTGTGCTGGAATTTCTAGTTAGCTGTCCCTGAAAAAATATCATGGAGGTAACTGTATATCTGTTATTTCACTACATTAGTGATTACTGCATCCATCTCTGGGGTCCCCAGTACAAGACAGACATGGACCTGTTAAAGCAAGTCCAGAGGAGGGGCATGAGGGCTGGAACACCTCTCCTATGAAGAAAGGCTGAGAGAGTTGGGATTGTTCAGCTTGGGGAAGAGAAGGCTCTGTGGAGACCTTATTGCAGCCTTTCAAGATAGAAAGAGAGCTTATAAGAAAGACAGAGAGAGACTTTTTACAAAGGCCTGTAGTGACAGGAGAAGGGGCAGTGGTTTTAAACTGCAATAGGGTAGATTTAGATTAGGTATAAAGAAGAAACTCTTTACAGTGAGGGTGGTGAGTCACTGGAACAGGTTGTCCAGAGAAGTTGTGGATGTCCCCTCCCTGGAAGTGTTCAAGGCCAGGTTGGATGGGGCTTTGAGTGACCTTGTCTAGTAGGAGGTGTCCTTGCCCATGGCAGAGGGGTTAGACTAGATGATATTTAAAGGTCCCTGCCAACCCAAACTATTTTATGAATTTGTGATTATGAAATAGATATTTTTTATTAAGTTATCTCAGTTCATATACAAAATGCCTGAAATTTCTGCTTAAAGTTGAACATAGAAATATTTATAAGTGAAACACTTTTACTTCTTTGCTTTGAAGTAAGTTCTTACTCATTTGGAAGTTTTTTTTTTTTTTGCTTTCAAAGGCAAAAATAATTCTGATGTTTTGATTTGGCCCACTGTTTTTTTCGGATGCACGTGTGGGTTTTTTTGGTTCATCCACTGAGCTACGTTCAATATTACTGCCAGCATCCCACTTTCTGTGACTGTTGCATAGATGAGAGAATGGATCTCTAGTGTCATCTCCCAGCTGACCTCCAGTGAGAAGTGTATACCGTGGAGTTACAGTAGTGAAATCACTGTGCAGATTTGACATCATCTTAAGAGGCACAACAGAAGATTCATGATAGTCCTTGCTCATAATTCTCCATCATGGAATACAGTAGAGAGCAAATCTAGCCCCCCAGATGGTCTCGGAGTTAAGACCAACAAATGGGAGCCACTGTGTTGCGTAATGACTAGTGCACAAAGTGTGCCAGTTTACCAGTGCTGATGCAGCTTAATTAGCAAGTATTACAGTGGTAAGGATTTGGACCTTGAGAGTTAAAGAAAACTGAAGCTTAGCTTTTAGATAATGTTATTCTGACATCTCATATAAAATTTAACATCAGCTAACAGAAGGAAGAGATTTGCTGTTTATCCATTATAAAATGAATCAAAGCCAGTTGTAGTCTTTGAATTTAGAATTTTGGATTTATGGCTTTTGCGGGGAGTGGAGGTTCTCCTCAGGAAATTACTTGCTTCTTGAAGAAGAAAATGGAAATATAAATAGTATGCAAAACTTTACTTCAGTAACTTGGATACTGATATTCACATGTTTGTAGAATTCCTAAGTCCATTTTAATTTTCTAGGTATTTTGGTACTCTAAGATTTCCCACAGTCTTGCCCATACAGTTAGAGCTGAATCTATTGAAAGCAGATCAGTGTACAGATTAGCAATGCAGGTAGATTTGAAAAGCAAGTCTCAGCCTAAATTCAGTAGAAGTTAGTAGACTGATGACATTAAAAATGTATGGTGCAAATATGAAGATATAATGGCAACACAAAGTTATATGGTATTAAGAATTCTGAAATTCATGGCCTCTATGCTTCATTGGGTAGGTAATGAATTTCACACTTTTCAGGACTTAAAATCCCAGACCTACAATTTTGTTTTTGCATCAGTAAAAATGGAAGTCTATGAGAGTATATGAAAGTTGATGTACTTTAATAATGCTAATAGCATTCTTGTTTGTGTTCAGAGAAAGTAGATTATCATTTCACTAATTTAATGTCCATTTTTAAATACAGGCACAGACAAGTCATATTTCTTCTGAAAAAAAAAAAAAAATTCTTAAATATTTTGTAGGTAGGTAAGTTTTTGTAGGTTGATGTCCTGGTTTTTAGCTGGAACAGAGATGGGTTTCTTTTTCAGTAGTTAGAATAGTGCTGCATTTTGCTTTGAGCCTGGGACTTGTTATGAGAGACACACTGATAACATACCTGTGTTTGCATTTTTGTCGCTGGAAGTGAAGGAATTCATGTTTTGTTAGTCTACAAGTGCAAGATCTAAGGGGGCAAGGAATATTTAAATTAATAAGCTAAATTGGCATTTGGATATGCCAATGGGATATTCCATATCATATCACGTCATGTCTAGTACATTAGTGAGAGGCTCTTCCTCTTTTGGCTCTCTCTGGCTTTCGCTTGATCTCTCACTCTTCTGGGATTGTGGTTTCAGTTCAGGATTATGGCTCCTGTGGGATCCTTAGCTGGGCTTGGTCAGCAGGTGGTGAGCAGTTGCACCATGTATCACTTATTTGCATACTGTGTAACTGTTATCATTATCACTACTATTTTAATATTAGTATTATTTTAAGTTTTCTTTTATTTCCATTATTAAACTGTTCTTATCTCAACCTACGAGTCTCCTTACCCTTGTCCCCCCAGTCCTCTCCCCTATTCCCTGGGGATGGGGAGGGAAGTGGGTGAATGGCTGTGTTGGCTGCTGGCCAAGGACCAGCCTAGTGAAACTATCACAGTTGATTATTATAAATGCTATCATCAATGAACAGAAATTAGATTCATAATAATAAATTATTTTCTTTCTAATAGATTAAGTAACCAAAATCCTAGAAAAAATAGTAATGGACATTTGGCCAAAGATAAATACTTAAATATCTAGGAACTTCTAATTAATCTTTACATTCCTAAGAAAAGACAGAAATTAATGGGTTTTTTTTCCTATTAAGTTCCTTGAAAACTTTTCTATTAATTTAAAACTGAAACGACTGGATTACTCACATATTCACTCGTCCAGTTAATGATATTAGTCTTAGTCTTGTGGCTGCAGTTTGGATACCTTCCATCAATCTAAATGTAATTTCTAAATCTAATGTAAGTCATCATAATTATATCATGAATTTTTAAGAAAGTAGCTAAATTAAATAATGAAGTAGCTACTTTCTACATACAACAAAGGAAATGGAATAAAACAAACATTTTGAAAGATTATGAAATCATGCCAGCAAGGGAACCCTCTGATTTTTCAGTTAGTACAATTTTTCTACAAAATTATATTTTGATATTATCTAAGTATGGGAGTTTCTGCATTAAAAAATAATTTAGTTAACTTCTGGTGGCTTGTCAGTATACATCCTGCTCCTGGAGTCACAGAAGAATCACTGCTGCTTCTGCAACCTTCCTGAGTGGTGGGACTGACTGTGGTGGTCCATTTGTCTGTAAATGTCCTGCTCTACTTCTTAAGGCTCTGACAGAAACAGATAGGTATCAGAAGTTCATTCCCTAATCTGACTGTCCATCTCCCTAGTCAGTACTTGTGTGTATACGCATATACGTATGTTTATTTATTTCTGTAGGTTTCTAGCAAAACTACACTTAGGTTTTTTATCTATTTCATGCTAAATCCTGAAAAATCTTACTTTTCTTTAGGTAAAGAGTTTATCTGTCATATAAAAATTTTATAGATTGCATAACATTTTAAAACGCAAGGCAAATGCTCTTCCACATTATACATACCATGATCTGTTCCCTTTTTCATTTAGTGAAAGAACAATCATGAAAACTTAATTTGAGAGGTGATAAATGTTATATACATAAATACTTTAATAAAAACTTGACAAACCAGTGAATACTTTCTGAAGAACCTGTTTTCCAAATATTAACTTGCATGCCCTTTCAGTGCTCAGTTATGGAAGTTGCTTTTTGCTTGTTATAAGAAAATGATTTCCTTAGATGTGCTACCAGCTTAGTCTGGTTTCTAACTCCCACTCCATATAGCAAAGTATAAAGCATGTTTCATAGTGCTGAAAATTTATTCACTTGGTGCTTAGCAGAAACCACTTGTCAGTTTTCAGTTCGTTCTGTTTGATCTGACACTTCTAAAGGAAAGGAGTGACCTTCATCAGTTTGATCAAATGGAAGTGATTTTTAGATAAAAGACAAATAGGCTTACCCGAGTGAAACAAAACGAAATTAAATCATAGAGGTGCAATAGTTGTAAATAATTACCCCCAAAAAAGTATCAAAGTACAAAATGAGATTATGAGTGTTTGTGTTTTAAAAAAACATTTAAATATCTTGAAATCACTGTGATAGTTTATCTTAGCTGGCAGCCAAACAAGACACAGCCACTCACATCCCCCCTGTCCCCTTTCACCCCCACTCAGGGAATCGGGGAGAAAATTGGGGATGTAAAGGTGAGGAGACTTGTAGGTTGAGATAAGAACAATTTAATAATTAGAGTGAAAATAAAATTAAAATAATAATAAGACTAATAAGGAAAATTATATGTGAGTGATGCAGAGTACAATTGCTCACCACCCGCTGGTAACGATCCCAGAGGAGCAACAAGGAATCCCGAAACTGAAATCACAATCCTGGAAAAGCGAGCCTGAGTGATTCCCGAGAGAATCCCTCCCCTCCCCTGCTTTCCAGTCAGTCCTGGTTAATATACAAAACATGATATGAGATGGAATATCTTATTGGCATATCCAACTGGCAATTCTGTGTTTTACTAACTACTATACTTTTCTTCTCCACTCCCCCCTTCCAGTCCTCTCGTCTTGGAAACTGCCCAAGCCCTTGTAGTTATCAACATTCTTCTCATAACAATCTTCACTGAAACCAAAACACGGTGCTCTGTAGCCACTAGGAAGAAAATTAACCCTATCCTAGCAAAAAACAGGACAATTGCTCTTATTGCCTGTCTTTCTTAGTGTCTGAGAAGCCAAGGATGGTAACATTCTTCCTCCCAGAGCTTTCATGCCTTGACAGGTCTTTCAGGTACATTTTCATTGCTTTTCATCAACCCAGAAAGACAACTGAAGGCTCTGAGCACCACTTCTTCCTGGTTTCCCTTGTAATACCTTTATCTGTTCTTAGAAATTAGAATATTGCATAATAGTTCAGGAGTTTAGAGTTCCTTCCTTCTTCCCAGGTATTATTCATTCACTTGTTTATATGCAGCTTAATTTGTGTACATACTTTGTGTTTTGCCTAATTTTTTTGTAAGCCATAGGCTTTTTAGAAAAATCTGTCATTACACATTATGATACATATATGATAAGGGATAATCTTTGTATAAATATCTTAACTGATTAATGGTGCATAAAAGCCACATTTGATATCTTACTGGCATAAATGACAGACTTCACATTAAGCTAGATATTCTAAGTTTCTATGCCATTATTAATTTTGGGTTTATTGCCTAAATCATCTTATCACATTGCTGAACACCTAAGGGATGCATAAAGTGTCTTAGATGACACATTATTTGTGTTTTTCCATATTTAGTTAAAGTTTTGCCATAACTTTCGAAGGTCATTGGTCAAGAAGTATGACTTTCATAAGCCTCCAAAAAAGATTAAGAGAAATACTGTTTTACAATAAAAGATAAAGAAGGACAGATGAAGCATAAATTACTATATGAGTAGGCTGGCTCCAACTGTTATCTACTGCGTACTCTGTCCTATCCAGCTCCGATCCACAATGATAGCCTACAGGCAGCAACTTAGTAGATGTTATAACTGTTCTTGTAACTCCTTAAGTACTTCAGCATTTAAAAAATAAATGTTTTAAACTTATCCTTGTTTGACTCTGTGTCTACTATCCCAATGTTCTCCCTCCTGATCTCTGTCAGATTCATGATTGTTCATAAGAACAGATTTGGCATCCTTTTATCAATGAATGTTGTATGATAGACTTTAATAATGTGATTCTTCCTTGAAGAATAAGACTCAGATCAGACATCTCCTGTTCTGGAAAGCAGCAGAAAAGAAGGTAGAGCACTTTCAGCAAGGAATAATTGACAAATGGAGAACTTCAACTTAATCCTTTTCCTAATTAAGAAAATATGTTAGTTTAGGTTTATTTGCTTAGAACAACACAATAATGGAAAGCAAGGTAACCACGAGATAAGACAAAGCCTAGTATGTTTCTGTTTAAATCCATATTTTCTAGTGTCTCCAGCATGCCTGCTCACTGTTTAGTAAGACACACTCAAAATTTTTAGAATTGGAAAAACTAGTTTTCTATACAGCCACAAAAGTTTAACCAAACTAAATTTTATATGGATAAATGTATAGATTAGTTAAAAGTATGTGAAGTAAGATGAAATACATAAAAAATAGCTACCCAGAACATTCAAATAAAAGTATATTTTTGGGCTGCAACTCCAACATAAATGATAAACTCCAACCTGATGGACTACTCAAAGATGTAGTTTTAAAACATACTTATATTTGAAAACAACTTTTTGAAGGAGTTAAACTCTAGCAAGATGTAGGAGTAATTTTCGGGATAGCATATGACTGGAAAAAAGTCTTGTATTGACAACTTTGAAGTTGTAGTCGTATGCTTCTAGGGCAACCAATGACAGTGTTGGGCTTGGGCTGTTTTAACTTGTTCTTTCCAAAAATCTACAGTTTTTATGTTTTCAGCATTTTCTAATATTACAATCTCTAGTTATTCAGTTTAGCTCTGCATACTAGCATGTCTTCCTGTTTTCTACTTGTAGTGCTGACTGGTACTTGCACTGTCATATAACGTGTTGTACTTGCAGTCTTATGAGTGTGTAAGCCACATTCAGACCAGGGTGGTATCCAGTTCTGCAGCAGGATTTTGTGAATGTGGTACAACCTCACCCACCATTTTTTTAACCTTTTAGACTCAACATTGACAACTGAAGTTGTTACAATTGGCAGAGGATGTAAAATGTTTTTTGTTATGCTTTCACTCTATTTGCCTCTGACAGCCATTCTGTACAGCCATAGTGTTTAGAGGCTATTCAGTACCCTAAGAATGAAGATCTCAGTTACTTTTTTCTTTCACTGCATTGGATGTTTCCTGTTGCTACAAAGGGTGTGTGTGGGGGAATGTTTAAAATTCGAGAGATTATGACAAAACTATGAAACTATACATAAGTCATTTTTCAGAATTGGCTAGATTTCAGGCTTAATGTGTCTTTTCATCATGATCGTTGTTGCAAGCTATAAGTAAATTGAAACACTCAAAAATGCAAATAAAACAATTTTCATTTTTCAGCTAAGGAATATCACTGCATCAGTAGCTTCTTTTGATAACGTGAGTTATAACTGTCCATAATTCTGCTGTTCTCCAATTATATTCTGAAGCAGGTCAGATAGCATTAGTCCCTCTAGTCTTCAAATCTATAAATCTACAGGGAAAAAATTACTTTTATAGGAAAATGTCAATATATTGACAATAATGCTTTTGAAAAACACTCTCCTACAGAGCAAAATGAGTGCAGTTTAGGTAATTTGTTAGACAAGAAAAATGGAGGTTTTCCACCTCGCAAATTCTGTTGCTGTTCATTTACCAGTTCAATTTTTTGGAGTCTGTAGTGGACTCAATGGACCTGTCAAAGTGGCATATTATCAAACTTGGTTTTTTAATCTTTGCATAGGCTAAATATAACTTATAATAACATGAACATTATTTCTCCTGGGACTGACAGCTTCTTCTTAGACTCCTTTTCTGTTGTTTCCACTGCTGTTATATTTTAAACAGTAGAGACTAAACTCTCTCATTGAAGAGAGTTATATTTGTCTTATCAATGTTGTGAACTCCTATCAAAGAAAAAGAGATGTATTTTGTTTGTTGTTTCTCTATTCTGCCTAGAGGATGAAAAATCGAGTACAGAATTTTTTGTTAATAAGCAAAACTGAATCTGAAGCCAGCAGAGATTCACTGAGATTGTTCTTTCCTCAGTATACTAAATCAATGATAACCAGATTGAAAAACAGTTATCTTGCATTTGATCGCTTTAAATAGTTTTCTGCTTTGTTATTGCTTCTAATAACTTACCAAATCTACAGTCAGTTCAGCAGTTGTCTATCTTAATGATATAATCACTATTGAACAACTAATGAATGATAGTGATGAAAAAAAGAAATTAAATAGCAACCTTGAAATTACGTATTGGTAGAATCTTACCATGCTTCACTCAATTATTCATTAGAGAATGATCAGTGTTGAACTGCGAGTAGTTGGAGACATGCTGGAACACTTTCTAGTAAGTAAGCACAAAACTTGTGTAAGTGAAGTGCAGTGAGGATTTCTACCTGGAGCACTGGGATCAGGAAAACTGTTGCATATATTTTGCCTTTCTGATACTCTATTTAGATTTGTTAATAGTCAAATATTTATGTGTTTTAGGTAATGGCCACATGGATTGATAAAATATTTTTAAATTATTTATTTTCTTTAAATCTATAAAGAATATCTTGTTCTTTTTTTTCCAGATTGCCATTTTGAAGATTGGTTGGTAAAAAAATGCTATAACGCATAATTAAAAATCCTCTTGAGATAATTTAAAATACTGATTCTTACAATAATGATATTGTATTGTTGCCAAATTTAAGTGGACAAAAGAAAATAAAAATAGGAAGAAAATTGGATACAAAGGGGGAGTACCACACTAAAAAGGAGATTAGGCTTTGAAATAGAGAAAGCAGAGGACTTAGCTGTAATGAACAGTGTAAACTGAGGTGCTTCAGAAACGACTGAACTGTGGGGAAAAAAGGCTTTCATCATTGTTACTGATTATTTAAAATTTCTGTGCTTCAGTGATATTAATAGTGCACCTGGAGCCACATTTGTTCTGTCTACCTAGATGTTTTCAATATGTAGTCATTAACGTATGTAGGTGCCATGATATATAAAAGATAAAGATCAGAGTCTGATCTCAGTAATATGCTATTACAATCCACAGTGCAATAAGGACATTTACTTTACATTTTCACATTTTCCTGGCAAAGCTTACTTTTTTAGCCATGTTAAATATTCTTACTTAAGTTTCGGGGTATTTTGTAATATTTGCAATAGATTTTTGTCTGTTTTTGTTTTATATATCTTTTTTTAAAATTTATTGAATATTACTTATGGAAGGCCTTAAATTCAAGGTAGGAAGTAGTTTGTTGGTTTTTTTTTTTCTTTAGTTCTCCAAAACTTGGTCAAATCCTTTTCTGGAACAATTGTTTCATATCCCATTGAATCTTCTATTTTTATGGATTTGGAATTCTATTTCTTCTTTCTAGGGTTGACTTCCCAGTTCCACATAAAGGTGATTTGACCTCAGAAGAAATTCATTTGCCCTGTGCTGAATCACATATGTTCATTGTAACCTTACGGATTTTATAAAGTCCTGACAGCAGAAATAACTCTTCATGTCTTTAGGCAGAATGTTAGCCTGAAAGAACTGAGATTCCTCATTGCTATCTTATAAAACACTCTTACATATTTTCAAAACCTGTGTTAACACCCAGTCAGAGAAAGCCTTTTAGATGCTTCAATGCTATTGCACAAAACCACCATGATGTTCAGAATACTTAAAAAATTGTCTTCTACTGTCCAACAACATTATTTAATAGCAATTCCCTGACCCTTCTCATCTACACTCAGTAACTCATTAGCTGCAGGTGAGGGATTCATGGGTTACTGGGATCAATTCTAACACGATATACACTGAAATTGGATTTTCTGAACTTTTGTGTTTGGCATAAATCTATAAGTGGTATTCACCTTTCTTTCTGTGGGAAACATCCCACTAAAGAGTATCCACAGGAACAGAATACATCTTTAAGAGACACTAATTTACACTGTGGTTTCTAGTACATTCTGGAAGTGAATTCTCATATTTTAAACTTTAGAGACTTGAGGGTTTTTATTATTCAAAAAGGGAATTGTTATTCTCAGAGGGAGATAACCCAAGTGTTTTAATGAGGAAATGTGTTTCATAGTTTTGGAGCTTGTGTATTCATAGTCACTTGTGTAAATGGGCTCCTGAGATGTCCTTAGTACAGCTTTCATTATGCAGCCTCATTCCCCTCTTGGGTGGGAGAATTGGTCATCATAGGATCCCAGGACTGTGGTATGTTATGAAAAACTTGGTCTTGCTGAGAAAAGCTCAGTCCCTAGAGAAGGACTGCTAATATGGCTTACTGAGATACAAACCTCAAGAGACATTATGGAACAAATCAATCTATAAATATTTTTATTTTTGTTGATAAGAAATATCGGCATTAATTATCAGAATTAATATAGTTTTGAAGTAGTTCTGAAACAGAATTTTCATTCATCTCTTAATCCCTTCCCCTAAAAAAAACCCCACACCAACAAAGAAACTTTTAATAAAACAAAAATAAGTGGTTTTTTTCTAGTTTTTTTTTTCAGGGATAGCTGACATAAGCTATTATACTTTTGACATCTATGTACCAAAATCTCCAGCTTACCAGGAATCAAAAGATAACTCTGAAGATCTCAGAGTCTAATGGGGAAGTAACTCGAGTAGTTGTTTGCAATAAATAGGTGGCAGCTATTGCCTATATGCTAGCAACACTGTAGAAAGTGTTTGGACAGTTTTTGTCCCCCAGACAACCAGTACAACCCTTGAGCCACATGCTGTACCCATAGCACAGAGATCTTACTTAAGCACTTCAAGAATACTTCTGTTATTCACCCTTCCCGTAGGCCACAATCTGTTTGTTGTTTCAAGTATACCATAAAGCTTATATAAGAAATCCTCATCCAGATAGGGCACAGAAATGAGTTGCTTTGTGACCTTCTTATACAGCTTTCTAAAAGGAGGGTGTGATAGTTCAACTATTTGTCTCTTCTGGAAGAAAGAAGGGCACTGATAGGTAGAAGTCTCCTCTCCCTGCTAAAGCATTTCTCATCCCTTTAGTCTTTAGCCTGCACCATTCTGGAATCAAGTGAAGTGAATTGCTTTCTGAGTACTCTAGGAATCTCTGATCCTCTCCCTACAAGGACTATGAATTTTCAATTTAGTGAGGCAGTTTTCAAGAAAATATTGAGAATGTAGTTTGTGCTGACTAACCTTAGGGAATTAAAAAAAAATATTTAAAAATACCTATTTCTTCATGCAGTGCACAGATTTTATTGTTTGTGGAGTTTTGGTTTATTGGTTTGGTTTTGGGGATTTTTGTCAAACTTCAGCTGCTTGGATGACTAGGTCTCCTGATGTTTTTATGGTACTATGGATGAGTGATGCTGAATGCTAACCAATACTTATTAGTGAATTCAAGATTGCATGAATCACATTTATTTCAAACAGTGGATAAAGCTAATCATTATTTTAAAATGAATGTGAACAAATGATGAAGTTTTTTAGCGTTTGCAGTTTGCTAACATTTGCCTTCATGAAATAAGAAAGGATAGTCATTAATTATATCTTGCAATAGATCTTTAACTAATATTACTGAAGTTCCTAAAGAACTTGTTCTTCAGAAAATATTAAACCTTGTGTTGGTTTGGTAAGAATGAAAGATTATTGCTGATGCTTTTTCTTAAATGTAATCGTGATCAAATGTAATTTTTGAGGCATGAACCTGGCATTTCTGACTGCATATGCATCGAAACCCGTGCTGTGCACCATAGTGTCATACTGCACGACCCAGAACAGTTTATTTGTTCTTCTCTGTTAAACTAAACTTAGTTGCAATTGAAGCTTAAAAGTCCAAGACCTCTCCAATATGGTCAGTTCTAGAAAAATATAAATATTATTTTTTTACTCCTTTAAAAAAAAAAAAAAGAAGAAAATATTTTTAAGTGAGTCTGCTTTTGTTTTTCCTTTTTTTGTCTTTCACCAGTTGAAAAGATACAGAGCCAGTGGGATGAAGTGCATGGACACCTCCAAAGCCGGAGACAGCAGCTTCATGAGATGTTGAAGGATTCAACACAGTGGCTAGAAGCTAAAAAAGAAGCTGAACAGGTTCTTGAACAAGCGAAAGCTAAGCTTGAGTCATGGAAAGAGATTTCCTACACCGTGGAAGCTCTGAAAAAGCAGAACACTGAGCTTAAGGTCATTACTGAGAATTAAAATATTTCCACTTGAGTTAATTAAATTGTTAAAGAAAATGTCCTCTAACTATTGGACAGTGCACATTGGGAAGAACCTCTTTATCTCTTATTTCCCACAAAAAAATTAGAAAGAAATTAACTTACAAAGTCAAACATGTATCGCATAATCCTTGAATTAAATTGGTCTTAACTTATCAGTCATAACAAATAGCTGTCTCATCTTGCAGAAAAAATACTTACCTTTTCAGCACAAGTATTTCTCATCTCTTCTGTACAACAGCCTCAGACTGGGAAATCCTTGAGGATTGGTATGTCTGCACTGAGGCTGTATAGGTTGTCTGGAAGTAATTAAGAAAAGGAAAGGGAAAAAAACCCCAAAAACAATCTATAAGGAGATATTTTGAAAATTAAGCATTTTAGATTTTCCACAAGATAATCTTACTGGCTTCAACCTTGGCAGAGTTGCTAACTGAAAAATCCTGAAATGCCTGCTCTTGTCAGCAGTGACACATGTCACATTCTAGGTGCTAAAAAGTGCACCTCATTTAAGTTATGTAGCTGAGCTATACCTCAAATAACAATGCAAATATGCCCTAACTGTTGCATCAGATTTTTAAGTTTCTTGTTATGGAAATATTCATACTTTGGTGACATTCTTCATGAATAAATTTTGAGAACAGCTGTTTCAGATTAATAATATCTCATTTTCTGGTTGGGGAAAAACAAGATTGAAACCAACCAGTTGAACAGCCTTGGAAAGTGAGTCCTGCTTCCAAGTTAATGGGACATTACATTTTAGTTATTTGGGAGAATAGTTACACAAATATTTTCTCATATGTTCTCCTCTCCTGCCCACCAGATTTTTTTGGTTTTTTTAACTCCTAACACTCAGCTGTTTGGTTAAAGTTTACAGACAAGTCTCATTTACACAGCTGAATGGCAGTGTACTGCTGTGAAGAACAGTTGGATGAGGTCCTCGTCAATTGGTTTTGCCACCAGAAAAAATATGTGTGTAGCTGAATGATTTGTTTTCAGCTATCTCCATCATCAGTCAGTCATTGCCTTTTTGATATTTAGAAGTAGGTAGAAAATCTGTTGGGGTTTTTGCTTGCCTGTAAGAAGCATAAAAACATTAGTCAGCCCTTTGTTTTAGGGCTGAGATGTGGTTAAGATTTCTTATTTAAGATTATACCATAAGGGTCATTGCTTGGGAAGGGTGGTTTATGGTAAAGAAGGGCAACCAGTCACTAACTAACATATTGGAAAGATTTCTAGACTATGTATGCTGCTGTCATCCAGTGTAGAGGACTCCCATTTGTCACTGCCTTTCTGCAAAGATAGAGTTCTGTCTTCTTTCCAGTGATTGGTTGGGGGAAAAACAAACAAACAGAAAAAACAAACCACAAAACCCAAAAGCCTTCAGCTAAGTCAATGTCCCAACAAACAAACAAACAAACAGAAAAAAACAAACCACAAAACCCAAAAACCTTCAGCTAAGTCAATGTCCGGGCTCTGCAAAGGCTCAATTAACAAACAAACAAACAAACAAAAAGTTCTGTGCAGTCTTACATCATTGTGTTACAGTGTCTTATGTCTCAAACACAATTACTTAACTAGGAAAATAATTGAAAATATAGTTTTAGAAATTGATTTTATGTCAACTTTTTCACAGGAATATGAGATTTAGATGAGGTTCATCTAAGAGTGCATACTTTTTGAAAAAAATAGGGGGTTTTGGATCAACATTCTCCAAGGAGAGAAATAAGAATATGCCCTTCTTCTCCATCTCCCAAGTTATAGAGAAAGTATACTAGTATGCTTATTAATAGAATATATCTCTATGTATAAACAGAGTTTTTGAAAGGATATCTGCAGATTCTTTTCACTCCTTCTTTAAAAATGATGAAGTCATTCCCATCCCAGTCTGGATTCAATGTGATGTGTTGCGTCAAATTACAGACAATAGTCTATAATTATAATTACAGTGTCACAGCTAGTCCATCTTAATTTGCTGTGCCCTCATGATGATATGAACATCAACAAACTCTACTGTTCCAGGGTTGTTTACTTTCAATTGTTTGGCTTTGTCTAGCCTTTCTAAGACAAGTCTGGAAGAAATTCACCTCTGTCTTAGAGAATGGGAGAGAGGGTCTTTTATTTTTCCTTTCTTCCTTTCCCCCCTCCCCCCCCCCCCCTCCCCTTTCTTTTGTGTCAGCCTTCCTAGGGAAATTATCTTTGTCTGTTAGTAATTCCTATTGTGTCAAATCTCTCATGAAACCTTCTCAGATATGAAAGCATTAGCTGTTGTGTTCACGCTTGAGATAAGGTGTCATGAATTCTAAGAAAAGTGGAAATCTTTTTTGAGTTTAGCAGCTTTATATTTCCTCTGTATAGCATTATCTAAACTGAAGGACCTAGAAATACATCAAGTCCTCAAAATAAATGCTTTCCAGGCTTCTGTGCCAAACATATATTTTGATGTTGTCCCCTGAATGTGTAGAGTATGTACGCTATCTTTTGACTTGCTGTTACACTGATGAAAATAAAGCTGTCCTTTCTATTCATTTGTGTTGAGGGCAAGAGAGGGGGCAGTG
>NW_010309904.1:0-9788 GCF_000700745.2 Antrostomus carolinensis | reverse complement strand
AGTGTGAGTCTTAAAGACATATTCATTTTGTCAGCTTTGTGTCTCAACACAGCTTGGTGTGAGGAAGTAGTCACCAGTTGTTCTTCTGATTTGTTTGTTAAACATTACATGTCTGCCTAAAGACAACTGAGTCAGTACAAAGGTTCCCCTCTGCTCTAAGTGAACTTCTAATCAGTGCCTTTGTCAATGCATTTCTGTTAGTGCATCCTTACACGAGTAAATAGTAAACTCAGCAATTTCACTCCTCTGATTATTATTTTTTTTTTTTTTTCACAATGCCGGCATAAAACAAAAATCTATAATGGGCTTGTATTTGGCCAATGAAGTTTTTAATAGAATTTGGCACATTTGTTTCTGACATTTGACATGACAAGCAATCAGGTACCATATAGCTGATAACTAAAAATATTATTCCTTTGAATCAGAAATTAATTCAGAGCTTATTTGCTGAGGATTAAAGCATTTTTTAATTCTTTTTTTTTTTTTTTTTTTTTTTTTTTTTTTTTTTTTTTTTTTTTTTTTTTTTAGTTTGATATTTGAGAACTAAATTCTAAGTACTGGACTTAGGTATGGAGAATCAGAATATGGTATTCTGATCAATGAGAACCTTTGCCCATTAAAGCCCTCTTTGTTAAGTTTGCTTATTAAGTGATGACTGCAGATGGTTAACTCAGCAGGCTGAAGGTTATAGGTGTATAAATAGTAAGCAGTCACTCTTCAGCTCCTTTCTGTCCCCAAGTCATCTTAACATAAGCTAGTGTAAAGCTAGTCTTTTCTTAATGTGATACTGAGGTTATGGTAAAAACAAAACAAAACAAAAAACCAAAACAACAACAAAACAAAACAAAAAAACCCCAACCTGTTAGGATTACCTGTTCACTCCTTGGCACCTTGTTTTGATAAAAGTTAATGAGGCAACTCTTCTCCTTCTGTACCAGTTTAGCTGGGATGGCCAAAATAAAGAGGAGGGAGGATGAAGACAAAGTTTCCTCCCTTCCCTTCTTTAACCACCTATCTCTTGTTCATCTAAATAGGAAGTTAAATAGCAGCCTGATTACATCCCCTGCTCTGTTGGGACTCAAGAGGCCAGGCAGCCTTCCACAGGCATAGCCTAAGGGGTGAACTTTATGCCCTGGATTTGTGGATAAGCCTGAGGCTATCTATCTTGCTTGCTTTTGTCTTCTTCTTTTGGGGCAGAAACTTACTAGGTATTCCCTGAGTACCAATATAGGATGAAGTACAGTCTCAGTATTTTTTGGATTTTTATTATTACAGGTCTGACAATGTACTGCTTTGATTTTAGTAAAACAATTAACAATTAATGTTATTGACTGTGATGCAGACTCTGAAATAAAATTCCTTGATTAAAAAAAAAAAAAGCATATAAGTAAAACATGTTAAAGTTATACGGAAAAAGGACAGAAAGACAGACATATTTTCCAGATTTGTGATATATACACCTGCTTAATGCAGGAATTTACATGCTCAGAATTGGTTGATGCTGTACATACATATTACTATATTTGAACTTCTATGCATCATTTATTTTGCCCCACTGGGCAATCCTGGGATAGAAGAAAGCCCAGCTCTTATTTCCTTACTTGTTTTTAATCAAGGGTCCTTATTTATACAGACTTTCTTCCTAATAACATCAACTAGTGCCTTTTAATTAAAAATTAAAAATAAGTTTATACCTAAAAAACATGATAAATACACAGCCTTAATTAGTTAAGCCTTTTAATAAACTTGGCAAATTCCAGTGATGACACAGACATCAAAACAAAGAGAATGCTTTAAAAAAAAATCAAAATTAAATTAAGGTAATGAAGCATTTTGCTTTAAGACAGAATTGAATGTGTTCTTAAGTAGGTAAAAGATAAATGAGACTTAAAGATATGAAAAGGAAAAGAGAAAAAAATTCATACCATGAATTTAATTCTAAAATATTCATTATAGTATTGCTGTAAAAGAAGAGTTAATGGGCCACATTTACAACACTTTGTTCTTGGTGTCTGCACACAAGAACACAGCAGAAGCAAGGCATGCAGTCCTCAAAGTTGTTGAAAAATTACGTACCAATTTCCAATAAAGTAAAAAATACAAATTGTTTCTGTCAGCAAAGCTCTCTATATTCATCATCTCTTTCCTGAGTGATGATCTAGTGCTGTAATGTCAGGAAGCTAATGGATTAATGTTGAAGTTAATGGTGAGAACACCACACCACTTTTGGAAATAACCTTGTAATGGATCTTTCTGTATTTTTATTATAAAACTGAGTTTGGAAGCTTTTATAAGGTTGTTTACATTCACATGGGACTGGGCAAAAAGAACCTATTTTCAAAGTAAAGTTTACAGGCCATTAATTTACAACACAGACAAAATGTTATCGTTACTTTTCTATGTTATCATAGAATCATAGAATCATAGAATGGTTTGGATTGGAAGGGACCTCAAAGATCATCTAGTTCCAATCCCCCTGCCATCAGCAGGGACACCTTCCACTAGATCAGGTTGCTCAAAGCCTCATCCAGCCTGGTCTTAAACACTTCCAGGGAGGTGGCATCAACAACTTCCTTGGGCAACCTGTTCCAGTGTCTGACCACCCTTACAGTAAAGAACTTCTTCCTAATATCTAATCTAAACCTGCCCTCTTTCAGTTTAAACCCATTTCCCCTTGTCTTGTCATTAGTAGCCCTTATGAAAAGTCCCTCCCCAGCTTTCTTGTAGGCCCCCTTCAGGTACTGGAAGGCCGCTATAAGATCTCCCCGGAGCCTTCTCTTTTTCAGGCTGAACAGCCCCAACTCTCTCAGCCTGTCTTCATAGGAGAGGGGCTCCAGCCCTCGGATCATCCTGGTGGCCCTTCTCTGGACTTGTTCTAACTGGTCCATGTCTTTCTTATGTTGGGGGCTCCAGAACTGGACACAGTACTCCAGGTGGGGCCTTACAAGAGCGGAGTTATGCAGTGAACAGTCAGTCTGCTGTGATTCTTTGCCTGGAAAAAAGTAGCTGTACTCAAGCATAATTTTAAACAAACAGAAAGGCAGAGAATAGTAAAGATGGATAGACTGAAATGTAGAATAGATACTTGCTATAAGAGATCTACAAAACTGAAATGATAATTACTGTAGAATTTATTTATTTTTGATTTTATTATATTTGTGTAAATATTAGCATTTATATATTTTTTGTATATAATTCTGTCAGGAAAGGACCTCAACTAGCAGACTATTTCCAAAACAACCACCTGCCTATATCTTCTCCAAAGGAATGGTAGTAGTTTTCCACAAAATTATCCCGTCCTGACTACTTAGCTATACTTAACAGAGGGGAATGACTTCAAAAAAATTTTTAGACAGCTTCAGCTTAAGTGAGCTTAACAATGACATGTTCAGATATTTTTTGGGAGAGGGAGTTAGTAGCCTTCTCCTAATGTTTGATTGGTAGAAATAGGAACCTTTGTTCAAAACTGATAATCAGGTTCCTTTCCTAGTTACCTGAGGCTATCTATTTTACAGTAACTGAGTGATCTGCCCTCTCATGAAGGAATCCATCAGGAAAGAGAGAAAATACATGTTTTCAGTTTTAAATTATGGAGAGGACCTAGAGATGCTGAAGCAGCTTTTTAACAAGTAAGAATTTTGGGGAAAAATCAAGGTCTCCAAAACTCCACCTGGGCTCTATTCAAAGATCAAGTATGTTGCAGTCCCAATCTTAACTAAAATCACCTTACAGACTTTCTGAGATGAAAATGTAAGTGCACAAAATATTAAAAATGTATTTATTTTTACTTAGTATTTGGATGTTCTAATCAGAGATTACATATTTAAGTTCAACTTTCTGTGGAGAATTCCTTATCTAAGTTAAAACAAGATTTCCAAAGGAATACTGCTTTGGGAGAATGAGAGGGGCAAAAACTATTTTTTATTCACAGAAATTTATTGATTTGTGTATTAAAGCACAACAATAAAGTCAGACAAACCTTACTGTTTGGTTTTTTTTCTCCACAGTGTCTAATGTTTCCATGCACCTTACAGTTTCTATTTGTAAACTTATCTACCAGCATTGTCCCTTTGATTAACTAGCTGTAGTCTCTGCCTAGTACAAAAGTACAAGTAGACCAGTGATTATCTTTACTCTTTCATTTTGTTTTTACACACTATGGATTAAGTATGCAACTTCAGGCAATTATATGGAAATGTGCTCTGAGTAAAACAAAACAAAACAAAACAAAACAAAACAAAAAACCAACCCAAACCTAACAGGAGAGATGCAAGGGAGCTGGCTCCTGGCTGAATGAGTGATCTGTATTTCCTGGCTTGCTTCTGTAGTAAGACAACTGGCCCAGAATTAAGTGACCAAGATTTAAAAAGCTTTCTTAGTTTTAAGAAGCATAAATTATCATTATAAAGATATTAATGGCTTTACCAGTGGTATCCTGTTGTATTGCAGTTTAGCGCTGCTCCAGTAGATGGCACTAATTACATAAACAATTCGTTAAAATAAAGTACATTCTAAAAAAGTGAAAGCACGGGTATTAATTGTCCATATCCCAGTATTCTTTCACAGTATAAAAAATAAAATTAGACAGAACATATTATTTCACTGTGTTTTCATTTCAGAATAATTCAACATCACAAATACTGATAGTTTGCATAATGCATAATAATACATCCATCTATTTTGTCTCAGAAAAAGAATAATCAACATTTTAATCAGTGTTGGTCAATTTGAGCTGTTGTGTTTTACCTGGCATTTGGGATTTGGTTGCTTGGTCCTCTTAGAGATTAGAAATAGTCCTATAGTCTTATGACTAAAATAATTTAAATATTTAGGGAGACTTTGACCTAAGTTATCAGTAAATCTGAGGAAATCCTTTTACTTTTTCTTTATATTGATGGTATAAGTTATTCATTTTCTCTAATAGACATACAATGTGTATGATCATTTTGTAGTGATCTGAGGTTTATTTTTTTGTTTCAGCAATTTTCAAAAGAAATACGACAATGGCAAATAAATGTAGATGTGGCAAATGACATGGCACTTAAGCTGCTCCGTGATTATTCAGCAGATGACACCAGAAAAGTACAGCTGATGACAGATAACATCAATGCAACGTGGGCTGCCATTAATAAGAGGTAGGATATAAATTCTGCTATTAGATTTGCTGTTAATCTTCATTAACTTTCATTGTCCAGCTTTGGTTGGAAATTGTAAAAGATGTAACTTTTGAAAATTATATCATTATAGTGAGGAAAGAAAGAATGATGCCAACTCCACTGTCATATTTTTTTGAAAGATGTCTTTGGAATGCCATTTAATTCTCCCAAATAAAACTTTGCCTCCCGCCAATTTTCCTCTGCTGTAGCCAGTTGTCAACTAACTTCAGTTGATAGGTCATATATTTTAAGTATTTCAAATTGGATGTTTCATATTTCTATGTACTCTCTCTACATCACGATCACACCAGTTATTTTGAGTAATAAACTGTGTTGGAAAATGACAGACATATCCTATTGAAGCAGGCTCAGAGGAGAAATGTTATCCTGTATCTTTGAAGCAAATCTCTAGTCAAGAAAGTTTTTATTAGATCCCTGCTCACATTCTTGATTACATTTCACAGTCTTGCAGTGTTTAGTTTAGATACCAATTCCTTACTAAAAGCAATTTTTGCAGCTTGCCAACAAATTATGAATCATCCAATATGCAATCTATAAGATCAGAACATATTGCAGAATAAAAATTACTTTCTTTATACTAGTAAAAGACTTTGAAATCATTGCACATTAGACGAGATTCTTAAAAATTAAATCCAAGTTGCTTTCTTCAGTATCTTAGATTATGTTTTATAGCTTATAACTGAAAATAGAACTGAATTAGATCTTAACATGCTTTTAATTAAAGTCTATGAACAAGACCATAGAAGTCACTTTAGTTAAATATACAATAAATTCAGGAGATCTTCTTGTGTAATGGCAGTTACTTAAATCAGTGATGACTACAGAAATTTATTACCACTTTTTGTTTAATTTTTTTTAATGAAGTTGTTATTCATATGAATGAGCTACTTTATTAGTAGTAGACATATTTTTAAGAAAAAATGTTTTACTCTCTGTGGTCTCAGAAACAGGCTGGGGGGAACATCTGTTCCTGGGTGAGAAAGGCTGAGTGTCTAATGCTCAAAACTATTCTCCATGAGTAGATACAATCAATACCTCAAAAGGGTTAGATGGGAGAACCAAAGGAAATTTTTTTTGTCTATGTGTGGAATTACAACCCCTGCTTGGTGAGATGACTTCGTAACCCTGAAATCTAGGATATGTCTGTAGGTGCTGTGGATGCTCAGGTAGCAATTGTAGCTAAGAGTGATCTTTAAGCCTGCTAATTCTTCAAGCACAAGCCCAGGTGTGTCTTATGTTGCCTAAATGTGAGAACTGCCATTGTTACATGGACTCAGCCAAGCACTAGGTTAACAGAGAGTACAAATTCTTCTAGACACACTCCTTACAGGCTTCTACAAAACCCACAGACTTGTTCACAGCTCGTGTGTTAGATGAATTACTATAGCAAATGTTTTATGTCTTTGAAGACAACTGTTTAGGTGACTGACTTGACATTTCCCATTAAGAATTACAAAAGGATAGGATTAAGCTTGAATAGGTAACTGTAAAACTAGAATTTCCTAGGTTTTAATTGTATGCTTTTACTACTTTTCTAATATTTTTCAAATTCAGTGTTATGTATATAATTTTTGCAAGACTTCTCATGATTTGGGAATTTGAAAAAGCAGCATGCTGCAAAAAGCAGTTGATAAGCTTCTCTAAGGGCTATATCACACTTTTATCTCTTTTTTGAGACATTGGTAAATATGGACATACTAAGGCATCAAGTCAGCAAAAGACTTGTACTTGGAAGATTTTGTGCACCTGTAGATTTTTAAGGTTTCTTTGAAGCAGTAGCCAGGCTTTTTGCTCATGGAGCAGCTCCTGAGTGAGGTCTTGGAAGAACCTCCTAGATTTCTTTTGTTAAGCAGCACAAAGAGAAGGAGTCCATGGGCCTTTGGAGGATTGAAATACCAGTTTGGTCCGGGTTGGCTTTTTTGTTATTGTTGTTGTTGTTTGTTTCTCTCTCCCTCTACACTTCAGCTTTCTGTTTTTTATGTAGAGCAAAACAAATTGTTTCTTTATGGTTTTGAGGATCTTTTGAACCATAAAAGTAGAAAGGAGATATGTGAACTGTTTGTCACATGCTCCAAGAAAGGCTAGTTCTCCACTGAGATGCATATGCAATGATTTCAGATATATCCATGAGTGTTGTTTTCATCTAGACCATGAGTAAGTAGTGCTCTGGTGACTCAGTGACTTCCCAGTGATGTAGAAATGTGTTCCAAATAATGGTCTCGACAATTTCTCCAGGAATAGTTTTGTCACTGTTTACACAAGTCTTGAGTGCCAAGAGGAATATTCTGCTAAAGATTTTTATTTTTTCTCACTGTAGCCTTAATTTAATGGCCTAATTACTTTGTGGATATTTTCTTTTAAAAAGAAAAATTAAGAGTTGCTTACATTGTTTTGAAGTACTTTTCTTCTAACCTACTATTAATAGTCAGTGTATGACTGACTATTTGGTATGAACCAAATTAGTAAAACAACACGCAGGGAAACAACAGTAAAATTGCACTTCACCTATTGGTAATAGTTTAGCCAAAGCAAGTACTTTAGTCATTAAGGAAACATCTGCCAGTTTGTGTTTTGTTTTGCTTAAGTAGATTGGCAGCTGATTGCTGTGTGTTTACCCTTTGCCTTACTGTTCTGTTTTATAACATGGAACTATAACAAATAGCATTCTAACTCATGTAATAGCCAAGTTGGTGAGTGCTTGATGGTTGCTTCACTTTTTTCACTTGCTGCTTTTTAATTTTTATTGTTGATACTGCAAAGACATATTAAAAAGCACTCGAACATGAACATGATCAGTTGGGCAAAAGTCAGAATGACTTGTAAACAGGTCTCTTCCTCTTCTCTTTAGAATCATTGACTTTCAAAGAAATAATTACATTATTTAAGCTGAGGCAATTAAGGAGAATATAATCTGTATTGCTTGCATTATTAAAAATAAAGCTAACAGATGAACTAAAGTCTTCTCAAGAGAAAAAAAAATACAATGAAGGAAACAAGCATTAGAATTTTACCATATATAAAATGTTTGTTATGGTAGTATTATTGCTGGGAGGAGTGACTGACACGCCAGAAGGCTGTGCTGCCATCCAGTGAGACCTGGACAGGCTGGAGATCTGGGCAGAAAAAAACTTAATGAAATATAACAAGGGCAAGTGTAGGGTGTTACGTCTGGGCAGGAACAACCCCAGGCTCTAGTATAGGTTGGGGACAGACCTGTTGGAGAGCAGTGAAGGGGAAAGGGATCTGGGAGTCCTGGTGGACAGCAGGATGACCATGAGCCAGCACTGTGCCCTTGTGGCCAGGAAGGCCAATGACATCCTGGGGTGCATTAGAAGGAGTGTGGTTAGTAGGTCAAGAGAGGTTCTCCTCCCCCTCTACTCTGCCCTGGTGAGGCCACATCTGGAATATTGTGGCCAGTTCTGGGCCCCAGAGTTCAGGAAGGACAGGGAACTGCTGGCGAGGGTCCAACACAGGCCACCAAGATGATGGAGTGGAGCATCTCCCTTATGAGGAAAGGCTGAGGGAGCTGGGTGTCTTTAGCTTGGAGAAGAGGAGACTGAGGGGAGACCTAATTAATGTTTACAAATATGTTAAGGGTGAATGTCACAAGGATGGAGCCAGGCTCTTCTCAGTGATGCCCAATGATAGGACAAGGGGTAATGGGTGTAAGCTGGAGCACAGGAGGTTCTGCTTAAATTTCAGAAGGAACTTCTTTACGGTGAGGGTGATGGAGCACTGGAACAGGCTGCCAGGGAGGTTGTGGAGTCTCCTTCTCTGGAGACATTCAAAACCCACCTGGGCGCCTTTCTATGTGTTGTCACTTAGGTTCCTGGATTGGACTAGATGATCTTTTGAGGTCCCTTCCAATCCCGAACATTCTGTGATTCTGTGTGATTATGTTCCTTCCTCCTTTTGGGGGCACTCAATTTTTATGTGAATTATCTTATAAAACATAATCACTTGCTTAAATGTGTTCCTTTCCTGGGAATCAACCAAATGTGTTTACATTTCACTAATTGAAATATTAAGCTAAAAAGGGACTTAGACTTTTCTTAGGTAGAGCATATAACACTTAACATAACATGCTCTGAGAATTAGTTAGTACTCCAACTAGCTAACAAACATCTCCAAATATTTGTGTCATACACCAGTTCTTATGTTCAAGTTCAGTGGAACTCGGGCACAGCAGACGTTAAGAGCTTTCACTGCTCAAGATGGTTTTTTTTGTTGTTGTTCCTGGGACAAGATACAGGACATATACGTCAGTCAAAATATAAAAAGTAACTTTTTTTTCCCCACTACAGGGCATGAATCAATACAGTGAAGAATCAATCCGTAATTAGATTTATGTTGCTGTTATTAGTTTAAGTTGTAGGGAGTTAGAGAGGGAGCGTCAAGAAGTTGAGTTTCTAGACAACCTATTTGAAAGGCCTAAGATACCAACTCCCATATTTATCTAAGAATGATATTAATTCTCTAATGCAGCCACTTGTACAGACACCATGATTTTGCATGCCAGCTGGACAGTATGAAATGCAAATGACCAAACTAACTAAGGACATAAACCAGGGGTCCTCAAAATACGGTCCCCCAGGGTCCTCAATCCGGCCC
>NW_010309903.1:62046-64514 GCF_000700745.2 Antrostomus carolinensis | reverse complement strand
AAACTATAAACTCAAAGCTACTCAAGACAGTCTTATGCATGCAACAAGCCAACCTGTCACATTAGTCTTCCTTTCAAGTGCTTGTGTACTATCAAACCTGTTTCCCAAGTGAAGCCGAGAAAGTTCCAGAGCGACTGATTAGCACAGGCAAGCTCTGTAATAAAACTAGCTTTTAAGAAGCATATTGCTTTTAACCCAGGTTGTTTTCTTAAAGCCCTGGTTTTGATTTAGACACAATACAGGTATTGAACAGAAATATGAGAGAACTTACAGTTCTTGAAATACCCTTTGAGATTTTACTTCTACCTTTAAAGCATGACAAGCATCAGAAGTTACTCACCTCCTTGGACTATATATTTTTCCTTTCTACCCATGGCTGACTAGGCAATAAAGCAGCACACAAAGGTGTTTTCAGAAGGATCTGATACAAGCTGTACTCCCATGACCTCACCACTTTCCCAACAGGCTCTTTGAAATGGGGAACATGCACATTTGTTGACTGTTCCCATCCAACTGGGATTGCTGTAAGGACTCCTGAGCTCATTTACAGTCCCAGAACATCACTTTTGGCTCATTAAAGAATTAGTTCAGGCTTTTTGCCCTTCAGCAGCTGCCCAAGGGAGTAGGCAGGGTGCAACAGGCTATTCTGGACACTTCATTCCTGGACTCAGTCCCACCTGTGCCCTCAGGACTTCTAATAAAACAGAGTCCAGCAAGCATACAGTGAGGCAGCTTTCTCCTGCCTGAGCTAGCCCTCTCAGCAAGCAACTGGAGAGATGGCCCTCAAGTCTGACAACACTTGTGTTTAAGAGAAAACAGTGCCCAAACTGCTTAAGAGCTGTCACAAGGGTAGGTGAAGGCTGAGGAACACCCTGAGCAAAGAAAACACTAAGCATGCCCAGAAAGACAAGAATCTGGACACTCCTATACCCGGGAAAACACAGAGAGAAGGCTACTAGAGGAAAAATTGGAGATGGGAAAGATGGAACAGCAAAAATGTGGGAAACTGGATTTTTTCACTCATGCCCAAAACTAAAAGCAAGAGCTCCACAGCTTAGCTTTCAAGGAGAGGACAGTAGCAGGACAAAATATTTACCCTGGATGACAGTTTCTGAAACCCATCAATTACAGTGCTGAAGTAGAGGCATACACTAGAGAAGAGAAACACTATTGGATTAAAGTAGTAAGAGGCTAGGAAACAATCGCTACATCAGCAGAGAGCTTTCCTATCAGAACACTTGCTCAATCCATAGGATCAAATAAGTCTCATTCAGTAATTCAAGGAAAGTGACAGGAGAGCTATCCAAAACACTGACATTGGCAGAACATGTAAAAAAATTACAAAAACTGAGGAAGTTAGTGTTACACTCAAATACCAGAAATCCAGATAGCTATACACTTGCTCAGATGACACAGGACCCACAGCTGGACTATCTGCAAAGCATTAGATCATAGAATGAAAAAAGCATGGCAAAATTATCCAACTGGTTTTATGCAAGCCAGCCTGTTGAATCAACTTACTAGTTTTGCTCAAATAATATTTGGTCAAGATGCTGCAATTTGATTATGAAATTACTACTACACAGCAACAACATCAGGTAAATACCTTAAGATTGTCCTGCTTTAACACTTTTAGTCAGAGTAGTCTGAACAGTGGATTTTCTAACAGACTTCTACCAAAATCAATTAATGCTTGATGCTATTGCTAATCTCCAGAGTGCCAAAAGAAATGCAAAGCTTTTGTCTTCCAACTCAAGTACAGCAGATTAATGAGCAAGAATGAGATAAACAGAAAGCTCTTAAAAAGAAAATACAAGCAAGCTTTATTGGAACAATTTATTTTACTTCAACTGGCAGCAGACGCATGAGCAACAGCAAACAGTACATGGCACAGATGAGGGCCCTGGTGGGCACAAGAATCCCACCTTGTGCCCCCAGGTCCACTCTTGAAACTGGGCACTAAGGCAGCCAGCTCCTCCAGCCCATCCCTCGCCATGGGGCAGATGTGACCACTGCCCACCTCCTGAAATCCACTGTCTCAGGAGAAGTGAGGCCTGGGTGTACAGACTAGCACACCACAGCTAGTCCAGAAGTTGCAATAAAATTTTCACCATTTCTGATGATTTTTATTTCAGTTTTAAGTCAAATTAAATTAATTATGCGCTTTTTTTTTTTTTAAAAAAAATGCTTGTTACTACACTACAGCTTCAATAGTTTAATGATAAAAGTGCATGGCTAGAGGCTCCTAAACAAGGAAAACCAAAAAGTTTAGGCTTTATAGAAGATAAGATTCTCCCGAACATTCAGTAGCCTGAGATGATTTTGTTGGTTGACTCCCTCAGATAGCATTACCTACTTGGCACAGGCGGTATCCTTGGGGAAGAGAGATGTGTACTAACAAGCAGGGTGCCCCGAAAGCAGCTCCAGAGAGGCAATGCCTGTGGATGGTCTGACCTTGCAACACCCTT
>NW_010309903.1:36584-62021 GCF_000700745.2 Antrostomus carolinensis | reverse complement strand
CACCAGCATGAATTAGGACAGCTTGGCCACTGGCCTCCTTGCAGATCAAAGAAAGTGAGTGCCTCCACTCAGCTGTTCCCTAGACAGTGTTCCTAGTTATTTTGTTAACTAGGATTGTTTTTTAAAACAAGTATTCTGCATTCCAAGCACCTCCAGGCTGCACAGGTATAGAAAAATGGCCTTTCCTAAACACAGTCCTATTTAATACTATGTAAGATGGCATTAGGAAGACATTAAAATGGCATTTGCCCTTGCCATCACATCCTGCAATGGTTAGGCAGTTTCTCCACCAACCTTGGGACACACTCAGCCCTGGTACTTCAGACAAATTGCAAATTTGAAAGATTACATGTATTCAGTTGACAATTTAGTGTCTTCATATTTTCATAGCTACACAAGAGGCAACAACCTCAGACAGTGTGTTTGAGGGGGACAGATGAGAGACATTTACTTGTTTCAGTGACTGAACAGTTCATCCAAGGACTATTTTGCAAGAGCTGTCCTGATGCCAGACCCTAATTAATTTTCAAATCACTTCACACAACTATTTTAATAATCTTGAAGTTCCAGTACTGATGAGAATCTATGGAGAGCTCCCAAACAGATCATTTACTCACTGAAACAGTGCTAAAAGTATATGATCTTAACATCACGTAGCAAACAGTTTCAGCAATTCAATACTTTAGACATAAAACAAAATCCACAAAAAGCCTTCTCCTAGCTGAAGTCAGTAAATGTTTTACCTCACAAGAATCAGAAATACCCAAAATAATGAAACTATCACAGCAATTTTTCAGACTGTATGCAGGAAGCCTGTAGGTCACAGGGATGCTGAGCCCTCATTTATCCCAGCCTCTCAAGGCTCCAGGTGCTGCACAACTCTACACCCTGCCAGACTCCCACAAATAACACATTCTATACCCTTCCTCTGTTCCAGACCTGTTTATTCTTTGTAGATTCAAAAGCAACAACAACAAAAAAAAAAACATTAAAATTCACATATATTTGCTGGCAATTGCCACTGCTAGGAATGGCACTGCATAATGCACAGAAGGTCACAGGGCAGCCTTTACATAGATTCTGTTCTTGTTCACTATTCTATAATCCATTATGAACTAGTGATTTACATCAGCATTTCAGAAAAGCTCAGAAGCATCTCCGCATCCAAAACCAGAAGTTTTAAACATTGCTGATCCTAGTCCTAACAACTTAAACAAATGTTCCACTCCCATATACAGTTGGTACAAATTGACATTTCCTTGACATCCAGAGGTAGCTCAGGAAGCAAGAGTAGCTCTGCTGCTGCACTGCTCATCAACTGACTGTTTTTGTCTAATTCAAGAGAGAACTGGGAAAAAAGCTTATTGACACTGCAGAACTGTTGCCCAGCAGAGACACTGGTACCCACTCAACTGACAAACTGGACACAACATCTGATTTGCTTTCATCTTGATGGTTTCCTGTATTTTTACTTATGTGGGGTTTTTTTAAGCCAAGAATATAGAAGTGCTATGTAAGAAACCCCCAGGCAAACTTCTCTTTTCTAGTCAAATAAACATCATTCCCTAAGGTGAACAGTAACTTTCAAAGACCTTTTTTTCCAGAGTTTTAAAAACACACCACTTAGTTCCCTATCAGTTTACCCCATGTGTACATCTGAAGTTTTTATTAAAGTTTATCTAATAAATATGATACCCACTTCAATTACTAAAAATAATTTTAATAAGAAAACTCCACAAAATCATCAAGATCATGTTTCTTTTTTAAAATTAAACCACCAGAGTAATTTCCCTAAAGATTTAGTTGTACAATAGATTTATTTTATGAATATTTACTACACCTATTAAGTCTGCCTACTGAATTGTAGAGTTTGTCTGTCAAGCTCTGGATAGAACTATAAATCCCTTGAGAACTTGATAATATTAAACCTCATACAGACAGAGCGATTAAGTTTTAATTACTTAAAAACAAAGTAGAAGTTTTCAAAGAAATCAGCTAGGTAATTTTTGAACCCATCCCCCCTTATGTTATTTACAGATAAGTTGGGCAATATTAATTCTCAAATGAAGACAAATATTACCATATCAACCCAGATCTTACAAAACCCCTTAACTATTAATTGGTTTTATTCATCCAAACTATAAACTCAAAGCTACTCAAGACAGTAGACACATTTTCCCAGACTTCTACAGAGTACTCAACTCCACATCCAAGAGCACATGCTCTGCTGACCTTTTTCCCCACCACAAACACAGAATTCTTGATGTTAGACAACTTTGGTCACCACTAGCCTCATAAATGGTTCCCAGTTGTACTGTAGAATTTGATACCTTGTCTTTCTACAAATAGCTGTATCTTCATATTTCAGGGAATTCTATACTTTAGCTACAAGACCTTGAATTAATAACAGACACCAAATTCCTCCATCTTTCACAACAGAGGAAAGCTTCCTTGTGATGTGTCAGTTCTGCTGGACACAGAAAATGGACAAAGGTTTCGTGTCCAGCTTTCCATTAAGTACTCAATGTCATTTCTCAGTCTTTTTGTGCAATTTGGATATTGTCAGTCCATTACCAATATGATCCTGCGCTAAAAAACTTTTCAACCTTTAGCTGTCTCAGGGGTCACTTTGTCTTTTCTGGAGTGCCACAGCAGATCAGAGTTGAATACTGAATATGAGCTGCACAATATCAGTTTTGGTACGAAACTATCACAAGAAGCACGTGCTTAAATCGAGAAGGTCTGTATGAGCATTAATTTCTACCTTACAGTCACTGTTACATGAGCCAGAAGAGGCTCCAAAGTAGAATACTGCACAGCTGAACAGTCTCTGCCTCAGAGACAAGATTTGCTCTCAAGGATTTATCTAAGGGATGTCAATGTCCTATGGCCATACTTCAAACAAGAGGGACACTGAACTAACATCCAGATTACCCTTCTAGGATGAAGTTACTTATTTTTAATGTTTCAGATAAGTAAGAAAAAGTAAAACCACCTTGTATTGAACAGTTCTCTTTACCTTACCAGAAAGGAGTACCAAAAGATCCAAAGACACATGCATTGAATGAATACATTAGTAAAATGGACTAGACAACCAAGCTTTCACCTTACTTTTTGAGGGCTTTGTTATGTGAATTGCCATACTTAATCATGTAAAGTATTTTTCCATAAAGCCTTTCAAAGAAGAGTCACTACTGCCTTCATACCAGATCAGCAACTAGATCCAAATGGAAGAGTATGTTAAACACTGAAGGCAAACATAATGAGCTCTAATTAAAAAAATCCATTAATTAGATGAAAGCTATAGCTTACAAACTTCAATTTAAGGTGAGATAAGCTGGCAAAGGTGCTCGTTATGAAGCACTGCATCACAAGAAAGGCAGTTTCCCAGATAAAGACTTCAAGTCCACAGCATCTAGAAAATAATTCTGGTTTAGTTATTTCAGAACCTCTGTGGCTATAACTAAGCAGACATCCAGCTGTCCATTCCATGCACTTGCCTCCTTCTCAGCTGTACTATTACCACTTCAATATAAAAACAGCTTCTAAGTGCACACTGTGATCTTAAATACTAGTCTTCTCACTAGGGAATATTTATTTAAACCCAGTGTATTAGATATGGAACTGCAAACCCTTATTTACAAAACAAAATTTGAATCTCTGAGACATTGCCATAAATCAGAAGCATATCAGGAGATGAAAAGTAAAGAATCAATCAGGTTTACAGGGCAGGCAAAACCAAGGCTTTACAGCCATTTTGACAGAACTGCTTCCCAAAACAGGTTTTCAAGAAAGGCAAGAGACCTGCATCAAATTGACCCCCAGCAAGATGGGAATGTGTAGGGTGAAATAACTGCACATACTTAAAGCACCCTGCATAGTTCATCTCATCCAGAAGCTATCAACTGTTAAAAATTTCAGTGACTAGAAATACTAGTCCTTTAAGAGGCTGTCACACATTTGTGGCTCACACATATTAGCATTTGAACAAAATTTGCATAAGTATTTAGTATCAGCACTGTGAGAGCAGTTTGAACAACTTTAAAAAAGCACATTTAAATAATTCAGGGCTGTGTCTGAACAATTCCCCATCATTTCAACAGCATTACCCTGGAGTATATGGCAGGAGGATGTCAGCCAGTTTCTCTCAACTCCTGAAGTGAAAAGTTGCTGCCTGTAACTAGTAAGGGCTATTAGAGTTGAGCTTAGAATCAACAATTTTATTCTCAACTATTAGGATGCAGCAACAAACTGCCATGAGAGACTGTACAGCACAGGTTGTCTGTGGGTAACCATACTTCCAGGATATATGCCGCTGAAAAGACAACAGATTAATCATTATATATCACTTTTTTTTACTTCAGACTTCTCTGACTCAATGTCACAACATGTACCCAACCATTCCATAAGCACTAGTGCAGCTACAGTTTACAGCAGTCCTACTTACAAAGATCTCATTTGTCATCTAGCTTATGGACCCTATTGTGGTTGTACTTAACTCAACAGCAAAACACTTACCCACAGAACTCTAACTCTGCAAGCTGTTACTTTTTTTAATTAATTAGCAGCAAAACAAAAGAACAAAGCTATTTAAGCAATATGCTGCATTTAGAAATTAAAAAAAAATGGAGGAGTCTTTTTTTAAGTAGAGTCTGTTCAAAATTAAAAACAGCTTTCTCCCAACAACACAGCTTGTTCATGACAACCTAGTAGTACATTCCTCGAGAAAGGATAATGCAGGTGGTCCACTGTGCCACAGAAAGACATCGTCATAACATGACTATGTATTTTAGCTTTAAAGTTTGAATGGGTTTAAAGCGTTAAGATTTAACCTTGCCCCCATAAGACTAATATGGTCAAATAAACAGAGTATCTTACAATGCTTATTTGAGCAAACAGCAAGGATGCATGGTAGTTGCCTTCACATACAGAAACACTCTGCTTTTGTAAGGATATACTTCTATCAAATCAAAGGCAAACTGCAGAGTCTAAACTCTGTGACAGCTTCCATATATGCACAAATTTGTGATTTATGAAGGGGGAGGGAAGGGAAGTGAAAAGGTTGGAAAACCACCAATTCAGAAAACAAATTGATTATGCTCTCCACAGCTAGTTTTGCACACAAATAATCTGTCAATAAGTTTATAATACTGCATTTAAAAAAGCACTAGCAAAAAAGTTCATGATATAGAAGGAAAAAAATTGAAGTACTTCCAACATGAGCACATATCAAAGATGAACAAGAGACATGTAGCAGAACAGGAGGCTTTGCTACAGCTTGAGAAGCACACTTCAGTGACTAAGCTGAATTTATTTTGTGGCATACATTTTACTTACCTGAAGCATGTAATGAAATACAGCCAGTCTACTAAGAAACATGTTCACAGAACTTGTTACCAATGCTCAATTCAGAAATTCACCATCTACTTTTATCATGCTGTGGTAGGAGAGAGAACACAGTAGTATACGTTAACAGTTAAGTTTTCCATGGATTTTGAGTCTCTTCCTACATTAGCCTATTTCTGGGTATAAGGAAAAATGTGCACCCGAGAGGAGCACAAGATTCAAGCTTGCAAGAACTAAAGAGATTACACCAACTCTAAGCTTGTGAGGCAATCTGTCAAAGTCTTAGCACCACCACAGCAGCCCTGCTGTCCATCAGGGCTGTCAAGAGCTTCACAAGTGCACTCATATTTTGCCTGGCTTGGAAAACCAGAGTACATGACAAGCATACATACCACCGCAACCCAGCACAATGGAAGCTTCAAAAGAACATCCGAATCACCTCAGCTGTGATTAACACTCATTCCCAAAACTCTCCAAAAAAGCCTTGAGTTCCAACATTTCAGAACTGTGATTTCAAAATGCTAGTTGTGATCCTTTTAGTATTTGGGATTTATGTGAAAGTTTATGTGAAAACGCAAGATATCCAAATCAGTTTTGTCTTGAAACTATGGAGAAGAGACTGCACTCACCACCTAGCTTTAATCAGCTTATCTTCTCTAACAAATTACTTTCTAAATATGAAACGGAGCAAAACTGACCCTCTAGCATCACTACTTCAATTAAATGGCTGGAGTTACGTATGTGAAAACACACCTTGACACATTTTCCAGAAAAAATTAACTATACATCATTTGGCAAAGGCACATATGCAAAAACCCTGTAAGTTTCTAAGATATTTCTCTGATCTATTCTACTCTATGCAGAAGGTTAAAAGGCAGAAGAAATACATACAGGCAGGTATTAAATTCATACAGGTGGTGAATTGCTCAATTCTGGTTTCTGACAGACCAATCAGCCCCAAAAAATTCAGCTGGACTTTTTCTAGCTTCAACCAAACATAAAACATCTTTTTTCCCTAGTTCTCATGTGAAGCAAATTTATTCCTTTATGTGATGGATGAGCAGGCTTGAAGTAATCAAGCTTCGGCTACAAGAGTGATGCTCTAATTCTTAAGAAAAGTGTTCTTCACAAAAGTGTTTAACAAAGTAGCAAGTATTCTGGGAAACACAAAGACAAAACCACAGATACCTGTGTATCTCATATCTTCACATCATCATGCTTTAACATAAGCAAAAACTGCATTTCATGGGTAGCTTCTCATTTAAGAAAAGCCTGCTTTCACTTCATAATGCATCATTATGTTCTCATGGTCTCTTGTGGTTATTAGAAAGAAGTGTATCAGTATGCTGCAGAGAATCCAATCTTCAAAGCAAAGAGACATCTCCCTCACCATCCAGCTGAAAGCATTATTATATTGTACTTACACAACAGAAAACAGATCTGGATAAGGCTCAGGGATCACCTGTTGAGAAATAAGCCTTCATACATGTGAAGATGATTAGCAGTTTTAAGAGGAAAAAGTGTTTACTCCCTGTCATTTTCCTCTAACATAGGAGAGCTCTTACAAACAAGACAGCAAATTCTAGATGAAATTCAGGGAACACACTCTTCCACTTCTATGTTAATATGATCTGTTCTGTCCTATAGCATGGACCAAGGCATTAGCAGGATGAGCCCCCAGCTGCTAAAATAATTGCAGCCTAAAGCTGAAATATCTTTTCTGGGTCAAGTATCATCACTATTGGAACTCAAAAAAAGAACATACAAGCACCATAGAAAAGAAAGTGGGTTTTTGGTTTTGAGGATTTTTTGTTTGATTTGTTGTTGCTGTTGTTTGGTTTTGGTTTTTTGACTGTTCCCCTCCCCCCCCTTTTTTAAATAGCCCTCCCCAGCCCCCCCAGTTTCCAGCTATGGAAAGAAGAGTTATTTAGAAACTTGGTCTTTGGACCCTGAAAGGTCCTTGCATTCCTTCAGGTCCAAGTACCCTCACTTCAAACCAACTATCCAGTGCCAGAAAACACTAACAAAAAAAAAAAAAAGCAGCGCACCACAGATAAGGGAAAACAGTCATTAATGAATGCTGAAAAAGGAAAGCAAGATTAAACAAAAATACCAGCCCAACTCATTCACCACTCACAGCTCAAACCTATTAGTATTACTTCCTGAAAAAATGGTGATCTAA
Organism: Antrostomus carolinensis; assembly: GCF_000700745.2. Classification (NCBI taxonomy): domain Eukaryota; kingdom Metazoa; phylum Chordata; class Aves; order Caprimulgiformes; family Caprimulgidae; genus Antrostomus; species Antrostomus carolinensis. Next base: position 54,493 of record NW_010309903.1, on the reverse strand, counting down.
TAAGTTACACAGTCCCGTGTGTACTTAAACCTACAGGTCCAGGTAACACCTATATTCTTTCATTTGTAATTTGATGCAATTAGGCTCAAATCAAAGCAGCTTTTCACATGAAGAGCTGTATATTTTCCACACCCATACAACTAACTTCCTATGCAGATTATCAGATACCTGGAGTTATGAAAGATTCTATTTGTTCTTCAAAATAACAAACATGAAAATACATGAAATCTCTTCTTCCTAGTAGTTTTGAAGATTTAGCTTATTACAAGACACTATTCCTTGTGCCACTACTTAATAGTTCGATGCCTGTTTCTAGATTAAGAAAAACAGAAGTTTAAGCAATAAAAAACTTAGAGAAAGTTATTCTTTCCTCAGTTTTCCTAATTAGCTTCCTCTGCAAATTCCCAGTACTACACAGAAGAGTTGATTACAGTTCCAGGCTGACTAGTAATAGAAGTAGCTTATTAACCACAAGATACCAGAGGAGCATCCCAGATGCTTCTCTGAAGATGGTTGGCTAAAACTGAACCTGTACACATTGATCAGTTTTCCAGGATACTAACTTTGCCTGAAAGCATTGGAGCAGATGTCAGCAGGGGAAGAACAAAAAAAATCCCAGTTCCCTCTCTTCTGAAATATACACGTTGTTATCTTCAAAGCATCTACAACACATTAGCAGAACAAGGCTTGTTCTCATCTTCCCAGAAGTTACTGGTACACCCTACTACCTTCTAGTAGAACTGAAGCACACAATACCAAGGCTTTGGAGCTCCCAGTAGTAGGTACCTTTGGTTTTAGTCTGAAAAGCTGACAATAACTTTACGCTGATTCCTTGAGAGTAATGAGCATGACACGACTGACAAAGCAGAGACATCCTTTCTTCCAACAGCAGGAGCATCAGGATCCAAAAAGCAACACCTCCAAAGTTTCTCGGAGCTTCACAGGCACTGTCCCCTGTAGTTGTGCTCAAGACTTTGAAACACAGATTTATACAAAAAATTGCATATGCTGTAGAAATTCCTGCAGTGAAGCTAATACCTTTCCTATGGAAATCAAAATGCTACCCAAATCTTTCTGTCTCAGGTCTAGTACAGAAGTCTCCATTGGAACTATATTCTTCACTTGAAGACAGACACGCTGATAGACAGTTTATTGTTAATGGCCTGCTCCTCAGGTTTTCCTCCTTTCCACAGACAGTCTGAGTTTTCCCAATGGTTATTAGAAAAAGTTTTGAGCAGCAACCCAGCAAGACCTGCTTATTTCTAGCATACGGGTAAATCCAGTGACCAGATCAGAGCTCTGCTTCTTAAAGAGGTCCAGAGCAGTTTAGACGCATGATTCCCAGATAATTCTATATCTATAGGTCTATCAGTATTTAAATACAGTGAATAGTGCCTGACAAAGATCTCCTTAATGGAGGTTTGTTTTTTTAAAAAAAAAAAAAACTTTATTAAGAAGTGTGGGAAGGAAAGTTGCCCATAAGAATGAAGGTCATGAAAGTCACTGGATAAATCCATTAATATTCTCATGCTTCAGAGATTTTCCTTATAGATTATAGAACATTCATAGCAATGCTACTCTATAGAATAGGAAAAATAAGATAACGACATAACCAAGTTTTCTAGGTCCTCACACTTCACTGGTAGAATACAAAACATAACTACATGTAAAACTTCCCTGCAGATACCAAGACCCAGCTTGGGAAGTCAAGACACTGATTGCAGACAACAAATTCCACTGTGACATTTTGTTTTTTAAGAATATTACACAATATCATGGTAGCACAAACAGGTTTATCCTTGCTCACATTCAACAGCTCATGCAAATAGTGAATGATAGAATAGCAGGGGTTGGAAGGGACCCCTGGAGGTCATCCAGTCCAACCCCCCTGTCAAAGCAGGTTCACCTAGAGCAAGTTGCACAGCACTGCATCCAGGTGGGTTCTGAAGCATGCAAAAGATACAGCTGAGCAAGCAGAGAAGAGAGGGAGGCCAGCTTCTCCTTCTAGACTTATACTTTTAGTCAGATTATCATCAATAGACACTGGCATTGAGGGTTCTTGCTCTGGAGTATTGGGTTTTTGTTACTTACACATCTATGTATAACACAGGACAATGACTGTCAGTCCAGGCACACGAGTTCTGCAGGACTTATTCACTCTGTAGCTCCATTTATATCAACAGAATTACTTCAAAGCAGAACACTATCCACAGGTTCAGAACTGGTTCCCTCCCGTTTTTCTCTTCCACTACTGTTAAATACAACCCAATGTGATAACCAATTCCCAGCTCTCCTTTCTACAGCATTAAAGGTCAGGCAGGGGAACACACTCAATCTTCAGCTGTAATATCCACCACTCTTTCCAGGGCCTCTCTGGGTCATCTGATGTCCCTTCTTCAGCTCTTCCTCTCACAACTCAACTTCTATGAGATGCCAGTGAAAGAAATTTATCGAGGTTAAGAGCTGCACAGTAAGACTTCACAGTATTGCCAATTCAATTAAACAGAAACTGAATCCAAGAACTACACTCAAAGTAAATCTCATGCTTAAAATATTTTCACTTGGAAAACCTTTATTAGGAAAAGGAAAGAAAAACCAAGTAAGCATATAGATGCATGTACTTAAGTCTATAAGGGATAAACATTTGCAGATTATTATGCTGTTTCTAGAATTCAGATGAATCAAGCTAGGGATTAGTCTTTTCTATTCCCAGTAGTTCCCTGAAGAGAACAGAAAGGATTGATTTTTCCCTCAAGTGCATGATTTAGAAAAAAATTTAGCTCTCAAAAACAAGCACAGACAGTTGTTCGATCACATCTCACCTGCTGCTGCTTGCCAAGGAGCAGAAGTGGGGAGAAAAAAAAGTCACACAGGGACTTCACAAAGAGGAAAGTGTATCAATATTTAAAGGCTCTAAGCTCAACTTGGATCTTGTAGAAATTCATTTTTAGCATTAATGGATTTCAGAGGTGGAATATATTAAAAATAATGCTACAGAATTTCAGTGTGAAAATCTTCTATTGATAGATTTTAGGCTAAGTTGAACAGAAGTTATAATTTCCATTACAAGTGCAACATACAAAATAAGTATTACAGTGGAGATCCAACAGTGAAAAACTGGCAATAAGTAGCTAAAGACACTTATCTTAGAATTAAAAGAACCCGTGACAATTATTAACAAAACACATAAAAGTTTTAAATTTACACTTACGCAAAATTCAGTTCAACATTAAAAATGGTGATAAGAGTGTTTGGGGGCGGGGGGAAACAAACCAAACAAACCAGAATTACTTTGGCTTGAGAACAAGACTGATGTAATACAAAGCATTTTTGATACACCAGTTCAGAAGCTCCACAGGTTTGTGCTCCTGTTTTGGAAAAACACGTTATCTGAGGTAAAGCACCACAGTCGCCTTCAATTGCCTTCATGATGTACCATGTAATCACCCATTTTCTCCACTTAAAAGACCAGCAACTATATATCAATGAGGCTTTTTGCTCATCTGACATGCCATGGTTCTCTTTTTTTTAGCATTCTGAAAGCTTCCATTAGTTTTTATGTTTACTGTAAAACTTCTAATACTGTTTTCTTAGTTTATAGCTGGATTGTAAAACCAAAGTCTTCCACACATTAAAGTACTGAAACATCTACTAGATGAGGGGGCAGCAGAGGAAAATTAGAACATACAACACTCATTTTCCACAAAGCTTTTTTAATGTACAAATGTTTAACTAGAACTTGCATAAACTAAGAACAGATAATATTTTACCTGCTGCTTTTGCTAAAACCTATCCACTTCTTAGCGGCTTGTTAAGGATTCTACGTTACTCAACATGAATCAACTATAGTTATGATTTACAGGCTATTTCAGGTATAAATTCTGCACTTAATGATGAAATGCTCCAAGAATTCTGATGCATGGTATGTCTGAAGTAAATTTTCAGCTTTGCACAGGGGATGTTGTTTAACAACTATCACTTTTCAAACTCAAATCACTCCAACAGCAACCATGACCCCTTCCTTAGAACCTCTGCCAGAGGCATGTACAGCTAAGATTAAGTCTGTCATCTCCAGCTCCGACTTATCTAAAGTTACAGGACCAGAAAAGAGATGTACTCAGCTTTTTACAATTGCAAAGTTTAAGTATGTTATTTCAAAGAAGTAAAGCTACATAAGTGAAAAGCATGAAAAAGAGACATGCATTTTACATTTTTTAGAACTGTTATAGTATTAGGTCACATTTCTGGCTCATGAAATGGAAACCAGAAGGAATCAGCTAAAATTAGAAAGTATGGAAGATATATTGCTATGCACAGGTGGATCCCCTCTATTGTTTCTTCCCACTCCCCATTCTCCCACAACTACCTTATCACGTGCATTAAGTACCACATAACATTACTTCACCAAGGTATGTGTTTAGCATTGAGTTCCACAAAGTTATCTTCTATCTGCAAGAGCAAATCCTTAAGTGCACTGTGATACTATTGATCAACTCATCTGAGGCCAAAGTCAGGGTGTAAGGCACTCAATTCAACATGAGCCATCAGCAACACTACAATTCCAAGTTAAAAAACTAGAAGCAGCTGCTGTGCTCTCTGTATTCCACAGAACTCACTCAACTACATAACTGGAGGTAGCAGGTGAGAAAAGATGATTAAGAGTTTCCTTTTTTATCTAGGGATTTTAAAGTATGCTTTATAGAAAGTTAACTGCATATTTTTTGTGTTGGCAGAGGTCAGGCAAAAAGAGGAGGTGGACGGGCTTCATTCTACATCAACCTGCATTTGATCAGGGCTTGTCATTCTAGCATGTCCTTAGACAGAGCTGTATGGCAAGATGCATATGAAAAGGTACATATTACTGATGGTGTCACCCTGGATCTCCCATGCTTTCTAAATATGACTAACTGTTCTTATTTGAGGAATAGATCCATTTTAATAGCCAGTATTCTGTAGAGTCAGAAAGTCTGCCATCCCCATACACTCTTTAAAGACAAATACAGAGTCCTAAAGGCCCTTAGAACAGGCTCCACACCCCCATCTATCCAACCAAAGTGCTTTCTGGGATTGAGACACTAGGAGACTCCAGTAATATTTTTGTGTTTTACATGTGACCAATGACCGCCCTCTACCATCATGTGGTCTATCTGTCAATATACCTTTGATTGGTGTTAATAGTGGACTTGATTAGATGAATCTGCCAACACTTCAACATAGTAAGCGGACAAACTGTCAATAAACAGTTGTAACCGTAGTTTTTATAACTTCTCCTTATCTTAATCCATATCATGAAGACTAATACAACATCAAATCTTGCTAGACAGTTCAATCCATTCAACTTCAGTTTATTACTCTGGGTTTTTTTTAATCTGTACCCATCTCCACATTTGTAGTACAGCTGTTTAAGTAGTTAAGTTTCTCCAGAAGTTAAAAATTAACTCTCTAAAGTTAAGACTCAGATTAACTTTTATTTTTTCAGGTATAACTGCAAAAATACATACTTCTGTATTCAGTCTTCCAGACTTGAGTTTCTGCTTCTTGAGTAGTTAGCCTACTATGTCAAAACAAGAGAATTATTAAAATTATGAAAATAATTCTTGCCCTACTATTCTTCACTTGACTCTAGTCTCTATCTTGTAAACAGCAGAGACAGCTGGTCATTCCCCACCTCAGAAAATTTCAATCTGAAACTGGGCAATGGATTCAAGATTCAGCAAGTGAGTGGGTAGATCTGTCACCTTTTCCCTTTCATACCCCCCCCCCCTTTGATGGGGAAAGGAATAATTAGCCTCTTTTAATTTATTTAATGAATTTCTTTCCACAGGGGTCCTGTCTATCACTCCAAGTGAAGTTTTGGCACTCTGCAGTATTTGCAAAGCTGGCATGTGGGAAAGTGAGAAGAGATGCTTTGGTCAATGACTTCTCCCAGTTCAGTTCCCACATTACCTCTCCTTCACACCTCTTAGTGAAGGTTTGGGAAAGAGCTGAATATATAAAAACCTTAAAGTGCATGTGTTAAGCAGAACAGAATTAAAATAAGCTTTCAGATATTTTAAAAAAGGAGATAGCCTCTATTCTTTCTTGGAGTACACTAGTTCCTATCTTTCAGTATTTTCTGTACTCTATTCTTTAGCTCCGATTTCTTCCTCCAGTTTTGTTTTCTCTCTGGTAGCCATTTTTGTTTCTGTAGATCTGTGCTAAGATATGAATAAGAAGGACAGGTTTCACTTTGTTACAATTAGTTTGGCATTCAGTGTATATACTAATGCAGGGGTTGTCAAGTGAAGCTGTCAAATAGGCAGCTCATCTTCTGAAAGAGACTCAAAAGCGTGGGTAAGAAGACTGTCAGCATGCCTTCCCAAAAATCCACATACCCAGCTCATCAACTGCAAGCAGATCAAGCTGAAGAGACATGGTCTCACAACAAGCTCTTGTTAAAACAGCACTTTTAAAACATCACATAGGATCTACTGAATCAAAACCAGCTGTCACAGGCCTCCAATTTCTCATGTTTCAAGAGAAGAATTGGAGACTTGTCTAAAAAGCAGCAGAATCTTATAGGACTTCAGGAAGGTCAAGTGCATAGATAAAGTTAGCTAAATCTCTACTTTCCTTAATCAATGAAAAACATACCAAGTTTTAAAAATAAAATGCAGAAGTAATACATGTTATATGTATTCCTTTGTACAGCTACATGATATGCATTTCAGTGAGTCTGTCAGTTTTGAAAACAAGATAGGACTGCAATTACATCAATTAACCAGAGGTGTTCTACACACAGGCCAGGGCCAATCTGTTGCCCCTGCAGAAGATGGGAAGGGGGTAAGAAAAAAAAAAGGGGGGGGGGGGATCTAAACACATTTTTTTCACTTCTTACTGCTTAAGTCCAGCCTTTCATGCCAGAAAAGGCAAATTCATTTTTGCCTCTTACTGGAGGTCCTTGAATTGTTCTACCTGCACTGCTGTTTGACATTTAAAGGAAAACCCCATGGTTGAAGCACTCACCATTAGGGCATACATGGTAAGCCATTTCATTATTCATCCTGCCCTCCCACAATCCTTTCAGCCAAGTAACTGAAGTCACAATTTAAAAGCAGGTGCTGAAGCTGTTAGGTGCTACTCAGCACCTTCTGTGTTACATTCACTACAGAGGTACCTAAAAGTCTCTCACTATATCACTGTATTCAAAATCAGAAGTAGTAAAACAGTCAAGTTAACACAGCCTGAGTACTGTCTTGTCCAACTTCCAGATGTTTTTAAATATCAAGCAATGTTAGCTCCATTTTATTCCTCTGATCTAACTTCTGTCCTGACTTCAGTTTGCACCCCTTGCTTTAGCCATAGAGAATCTTTATCCAAGTCATCTTATTTCTTAACAGGCATCACAAAAGGCACATTGTTTCTGCAAATTTAGAGGAACTATTTTTAATTCAGATTGAAATAAGACTTCACTCCTAGAGTAAAAAAACAAAAACAAAAAAACTTAAGAGCTTCACAATATGTGAGAAATTTCTAAAATTAAAACAAAGCACAACGATTTTCATTCTTCTGGGCTGAGTTCACAATACATTCAGAGAAAAAAAAAAATCCACAGTTTTCTTATTCCTGTAATTCTAAGTAACTAATCTTCCTGACTCAGGAAACAAATTCCACCAGCTGCTCATTTTCTGTTTAGTTTCTGCATCTTTCTTCAGGTAAAGAGGTTCAGTCAGCTAAGCGTGGCAGAAAACTCATTGGAAGCACAGTATTTTAATCCCACAAAAAGGAAACAGTTCCCTTAAAGAGAGACCATGTATAAGTGGAAAGATGGGAGAAGATGGTCTGACCAGATGGGAGTCTTCAGAAGGCATTTAGATATCTGCTTGAAACAATTTATATACTTCAGTCTACGTACACTTAATGCAGTTAAGAGTTTGACAAAAAAATTTTAAAAAGATTTTTTTATTATCCCACTAGAATTATCTGAACAAATCTAACTATATACAAATACAGAAAACTTAACTTCTGCAAGAGAACTAACATGGTCTTCATTGCTAGAACTCAGTGAGACAGCTTCCATCAGGGCACATTATGCTGCACAGAAACTAGCAAACCAGCCTCTGGAGGAGGATTCAGATCTGCCCTTGGATTCCCTGGGATCTCCTGAGTGCTGGTGAGCTAGAACACTATGCCCTTAGATGTCAAAACTGCATACAAAGAACTTCAGTCTGAGCTGAAAACACTGCCAAGGCTGCTGTAACTAAAATCACATAGACATAACTGGAAAATAATGCTTATCAGGTGATTACTTTGCCACAACAGTATTCCCTTCTTCCACCAGATTTCCAGATATCCAGTTACTCCTTTGACCTTCAAACATGCAGGCTTTGCACCTCTCATCCAGGGAACAGGATGAATTACCAACTCTAAACACAAGTATCAGATGCTGTCTACTGTAGATCTTTTCATCTGTCCTACAAATACTTTTAATAGCAATCAGATATTCAAGTGGTATCAATAGCTGATACTGATGACTTAACAGGCAAACCAGGAAAAACATCTTCCGGGAAGGTTCATGTACAAGTGTATGATTTTTCTAGTTAATTTTTGCAAACAACTGAGGAGCATGGCAACCATTTGCAGGCAGTTTTTAATCCAATTTGTTAAGTCTCAGAAGCTGTACATAGTCAAGCTTACAATGCAGTTAGCTCTGACCTAGGTTTTGTTACAGCTGCTCCATGCAATGCTGAAGACAACTTATTACATTGAAATTACATCTTTTAGCTTGGGGTTTGGGTTTTGTTTTGTTTTTTTTTTTTCTTCAAACATGTTACTCCTATATCTATACTTTAAAGCCTAACTATATTCCTGACACTTCAGGTTTCACCAGTTTGCAGCAGAAACAAACCTAAAGACCTAATTAGTTTCTTGTTCTGAGACTTTAGTTGATCTGTACAGCTCGTCACTGGAGACCTCAGGACTACTTTTCGCACAACCCACCCCTGTTTTAGTACAAATTGTTTATCTTGTTACCCCTTAAGGCAAGTGAGAGAAATGAGAAAGCTCAACAACTTTCCCCATGGTTAGCAACACCTCCTTCTGTCAAGAATTACAGCAAAACTTGCTTACTTACATCTAGTGAATCCTCATTGACCAGGATGAGAGACATACTCTGCGAAATGAGCCTGCAAGAGTACCCTGCAAGAGAAAAAAAAACCACAAGGACATAACTTTTGGGAAGAGTATTTAAGGTTTAGTTAGACCTTTAAAAATCATATCTATAGCTCAGTTTATTTTTTAAGCAGTCACTCCTATCAGGCAGGCTACTGGAAATTAGTGTATAGGACACACTCAATTTTACTAACAGAGGCTGCATTTTATCTGCATTTCCAAATATATCACTTGAGATCTCTTAACCAAAGAAAACACTATTAACTAGATGCAGTAAATATGGACTATATCCTCACAGCAGAATAAATATTTCTATACCTAAACTTTTTTTTTTTTAATCTACATGAAGGTAGAATCGCCTTTAACATGTTGCAGGAGTGGACCTGAACGCAGAGTTGCAGCTGTGCCACATGACTGGAAGCACACATAGTGAACCAGTTGGTGCTACCCAGTCCCCTTAGCCCACACTTGGGTTACATGGGCATTTTTTTCACTCCTGAAAGTTTAATGTGGAAGGTCCTGAGCTTCATCAAAAACTACAGGTCAATGACACACAGAGCCCCTACCAACTCCTACAGGCATCAGGTCATTGTACTAGATTATTCTTATCATAGGACTTGGATATGAAAGAACAAGAGTAAATTGCCATAGTCTGGAGCAGCACTTCGAAGGCAGTTCTGTATATTTGCCAGGGCACCACAATTCAAAGCAAAAATTCTCAAGACAGGAAAAAACCTCTTCTTATAATAGTAAAAGCCAGAGATTGCAGTATCACTCAATGCCACTGAAGTGGCAGTTCCTCTGCCACACGACTGTCACTGACAAGAGACAGTCACAACCAGGATATATATACTTGCCATTTACAGAATAAAGTTTAATTCCAGCTTATATTAATAGCAAGAGACAAATGCAAACTTGCATCACACTAACTACATTGTATTATCCCAAAAGCTCATGCAAGTTCTCTTGGGATTGGCACAGTCATGTAGCTTCAAAAAACAGCAGAGAATTCATTTATTTGAAGCACATGCCTTTTATTGCTGATCTAAGTTACACAGGAAAAGGAAATACAATAGAATTCTTTTGTATTTCTACTGTGCTTTTGTATAGAAATGAATCACAGCAAGTTTAAGAAACTGCTGTCATAAAATTAGGTGTCGGGAAATCTTTTCTTAAATGGAGACTGGAAGTGCTACTGCAATATAAGAGTAACATTCCAGTGACGAACCACTGCAAGGCTGACAGGTTCAAAAGCAGAAGAGCACAGTCAATATAAAGAGATTAAGTGTGTCTCTATCTCACAACACCAGGAGAATAACTGAGGTCTGAATTTATTTTCTGTGGGATTCTTGGTTCCTTATGAAGGCCATACTGGCTCATCAATTGCAATGCAAATCATTTCCTCAGGCTACAGAATTTTTGTAATTGGGCTGGCTTTATAGGTATAATCCAGGGTTAACATGCCTGCATGAACAACTTCCATCAAGAAAGCAAATCCCTCATTTTCCTTTGTGGAAGGCATGCTTATATCACATAGCCAGGCACTTTCGGGCAGCAGGTTGGATTACCTGCATAAGTTTTGTTTCTTTTCCATTTTCACAGCTGTGTGGAATATAAATATCTGGTGCAACCTTGCAGATACATTTTCATCTTATTTGTGTTAAGGAGCTACGGTTTACTTTCTGCTTTAGAGAACACAGAATGACACTGAACTCACACACACCTTGTGGGAAAAGGATTAAATATATCTAACAAAGTGCAGCCTACAACATGAAAGCTTGGCAGATAGCTTCTGATTCCTCCTGTGAATAAGTCTTAGGTGGTAGTGCAGAACTGAGTAATGAAGCTTCAACAGGTATAGACAAAACATTGACTTGAGAAAAAAGTCATTTTTTCATTTAAAAGTTAGTCTCAGTCTGAAGAACCACTTCTTCACTTCCACTGAGGAGAAAAAACAGACTATTACAAACTTAAGCACTTCCTCTCACATCAGGGTTATTCTTTCCCCAGGGAGTGGCAAGAGCCTTGTGCAATAGGCTGTTACAAATTCAGTATAACTAATTCAAAAGGATTTTTTCGTAGCATTTGATTGGAACAGCAGCTGCAATAGCAAGCTGTTATTTCTAAACCACTACTTGCTGTTTCATTTTACCTCTTTCAAAACGAGCAAGATGCCACTCATTTTGTGGTAAGTGGCAAAACAAGTGGAGCTGGGAAAAAACCCTCGGAAAACATGGATTTGCTCTGCTGTGCATCTTGGAAGTCACACAGTCAGAAGAACTAATCCTGCAATTGAGGTCATTTTACATCTTGTCATCACATTAAACAGGAAGATCAGGATTGGAATAGGAGAATATAAGCCAAGCCTAATAACAGTTTATAGGAGATCTATACTTTATGTACAATTTCAGGACTATGAAGATGCTAAAATCTAATACTAGTATAAAGCCAAGTAACTGGGAACTGTAAGATTACAAGTGACAATTGTAGTCATACTTTAAAGTTTTATCATAGTTATTACTGGCAGTACTAACATGGCAAGCAAAAATACACTAAGCCTCAGGGCATATTTTTGTCAATGCTTCTGAGTAGAATAAGATCAACTGCTGGGTATAAAATGTCAATCCACACCTGTAAATTGATATCTAGCTCTAATTTAAAAGTCTGACTAGAAGTCCATGAAGCAGATTTATCAGGTACTTCTGGGACTTAATTCCCTTTAAGTGTCCTTGGAGAAAGATTACTTGAACCAGAGTTCAAGATCATAGCCCACAGGCACATTCAGACTGCAGGCATACAGAATCCAGCATCTGGTGCAAGAATGATTATTGTCTGTGTTTAGAGAGGGCACATATGCCCTGCTCAAACTTCACACAGGGATACAGGCAAGCATGCTGGCATGGCTTCCATTCCCTCAACTGATAAATCACAGCTCATAACAATACAAGTATTCTTACCTCTAAATTGGAAAAATAAAAGTTTGATGGATGGACGGTTATATAGATAAGAAACTAGCAGGATGGCCATTTCCAAAGAGTTACAGTCAATGGCTCAGTGTACAAGCAGAAACCAGTAACGAGTAGTACCCCCTCAGGTGTCAGTCCTGGGACCAATACCATTTAGTATCATCATTAGTGGGATTGACTGCACTCTCAGTATGATTTGCACGAGTTGTACCATTCAGCTTGGTGTTCTCTGCAGTTGATATGCTAGAGGGAGAGGATGCCATCCAGAAGGATCTTGACAGGCTTGAGGAATAGGCCTGTGAGAAACTGACTGAAGTTTAACAAGGCCAAGTACAAGATCTTGAACCTGTGTTGCAGCAATCCCAAATATCAATCAGTACAGACTGGGGGATGAATGGATTGAGAGTAGTTCTATTGACAAGTACCTGGAGATACTGATGGATGAAAAATTGGACATGAGAGCCCACATGAAGCACTGCATCCAGCTCTAGGACACCCAGCAGAAAACAGACATGGACCTGTTAGAGCAGGTCCAAAGGAGGGCCACAAAACTGATCAGAGGGCTGGAATATCTCTCCTATGAAAAAAGGCTGAGAGAATTGGGGTTGTTCAGCCTGGAGAACAGAAGGCTCCAGGAAGAACTTTCAGTATATAAAGGAGGCTTATAAAGGAAACCCGAGAAAGACTTTTTACCAAGGCCTGTAGTGGCAGGTCAAAGGGCCATGGTTTTAAACTGAAAGGGTAATTTCAAACTGGACATAAATAATTTTTTTTTTTTTTTTTTTAATTATGGGGGTTGCAAGACTGGGACAGGTTGCCTGAAGTTTCAAGGTCAGGCTGGATGAGGCTTTGAGCCACCTGATCTAGTGAAAGATGTCCCTGCCCATGGAGAAGGATTGGACTAGATCTTCAAAGGTCTCTTCCAACTCAAACTCCTCTATGACTCTACAATTGTAAGGCAGTGCTCACAGCTATGAATGCATACTGCAGGTAAAAGCACTTAGCTCAACTGCAGGGACTAGTTCCTTGTTCAAGGGAGGGATGCAGTTTAGTAAACACTACATTCCCATTCCCAGAAAATGGTCTGTTACTAAGGAAGCTCTTGGCTGGAATTTACATCAGTTCTGATTTTCTGGGAGTCTGCTGAGCACCAGGATGGTGGTAAACAGAAATCCACCATGGGGTTTTTTTGCCTCACTGAAAGGCAAAGAAGATCCAGAGTCTGCAGATTGTTTCAAGAGAAGGATGAAGCTACAAGAACACTGTTAAGCCTTCTACAGTTGTTTGCAGACACTAGCTAAGGACAGTTTCAGCTGATAAAAAACTGAAGACCATATGTCATGCTGAAAGATGTTTCTGAACCTGGAACTCCCATTTCCCATTTCTATATATGTAGAGAGTTCAAATGGCTGATCAGTATTAAAGCTTAAAAGGAACATCCTTCTCACCTGTAGGAGTATCAGCTGGCACATGGCTGAGTGGAAAGTACACAACCACCCCACAGCAAGTTCAATGCTTACTTTTCAGAGAAGGCAAGAATGCAGTCAAGAGACACACACGCAAATTCTGAAGGCCAAAGAATCAAGAGGAAGTTGGAAGAACAAAGTACTCCAACTCCTTGGGGTAGCTGCCAAGAGCTCAAATATCCCTCAAATACATACTCCACACAGAAAGCAAGACTCCATAAGCGCCAAGAGCTCAAATATCCCTCAAATACATACCCATATCCATACAGAAAGCAAGACTCCATAAGTATAACCTCTACACACAATGAAAAAGTGAAAATATACTCCCCAGACAGCATATTTACACCTGAAGCATTAAGTGTACATGTAGATTGAGTTTTAAATTGAATGTTATTACAGTTTTAATGGGTTAAATAAAACTAGAAGGGTGTCACATGTTTGTACATCCAAGCTAACTTGAACACGAAGTTAATTAAGCTCCAGAGTTTTACTACGAAGTTGTACACTAGAAGTCATGATTTAGAAGTTGTACAGGAAATGCTTATTCTTTTCAAGTTGCTTTAATTAAAGTTTTAGCAAGAAGCTGGAAGTTAGAATCATAGAAAGTATTGAGTTGGAAGGGACCTTCAAAGGTCACATAGTCCAACACCCCTGCAGTAAGTCAGGACATCTTTTCTAGAGCCAGTTGCTCAGAGCCCCATCAAGCCTGACCTTGAATATCTCCAGGGACAGGGCCTCCACTAACTTCCCTGGCAACCTGTTCCAATGATCTACTACCCTTATATTGAAGAATTTTTTCCTAATATCCAACCTAAATCTACCCTTTTCTAGTTTAAAACCATTACCCCTCATCCTATTGTTAGAAGTTAGTTACCTTCACAGCCTTCAGAATAAACAATTGCTATAAAGCTCATTTACTTGTGTTCAGGCTAGCTGCTGTCAGTTAATATATGAATTTATTTCAGGTATTTACACCAAAAACTGTAGCTTTTTTTTCATTTGTCATAAGATGATGCTTCCCTCCTCTCAAGTTGACTATTGCTTTTAAAGAGAGCATAATCTGCAGATAGTGATTCAAACAAGATAAAAATAGCATATAAATCAATTGACTACTTAATGTATATACACCTTATTTCTACTACAACTGTATCAGTTCAGCAAGTTATTTCATCTCTTGGTACCAACTTCAACATAGAAAGATACATGAAACTTGGTTCAGTTTTGATATGTACACAAAAATTCTAGTCAGACTACATTCTGAAATTCCACTAAACCAACCAAAGCCAGGGGGGGAAATCAGAAAACAGACAGAAAATAGCAAATGCCTAAAGTTTTGCTAAAGGTAATGCAAGTTCAGTTACAGAGCATCACAGTTTTGCCAGGAGGAGCCTGAAATACACCCAGACCCATCTATATGCAGTTCTATATATAAGGAGCTTCCTTGGTCACACTCTTTGTATAGTTAGAGAATCCTGAAGTTAATGTGAACTTGAGAAGGCTTCCTTTAACAGAAGGCAACCTATGCTGCTAAGGATCCCTTAACCTACACCTGTGTATCTAAACTGACTAAAGTACAAATCCAAATGCACTAGTGGATGGCACTTTACAAGGGCACACTAGAAACAGTGCAGATAAGCAGAGTGCTCTAGACTTAAGAAACAAGGTGAAAGGGGCACTCAGTTCTGTCAGGTGTCAGATCACCAAGTGCCACTCTGCCTCTGGGCAGATTTACCAGTTGCAGGGAGAAAAATCATCACAAAGGATACAGCAGCATCATGGCACTATATTGCCAAGGAAGCTGTATTTAGGAAATATGCGATGTCATGGGGCTGGGGAGGGGAGTATGTGCTTGTATCAGGATCTGTTCATTTACAAAGTCTTTACTACTCAGCTAAGACCTGGATAGTTCCTTTCCTAGGAGGCTACTAGCGTTGTGTGAAGTGCTACAGCATGATGGCAGCATAGGCATATAGCTCACAAATCAGCATTTCAAGCACTGGTAGGCAGCATGTTGTGACAGCACAAGGTATCGCTATCCAGGCTGCCCACCTTGCAAGCATCCACAGTGATGAAGCTGAAAGATTTGAGTTTTGAGTACTTACTAGACCTACTCATGTGGCATACCCAATGCAAGACTAGCACAACTGGAGAAGTGCTACAGACCACAACATCTATTTGCTATAGGACTGAAATTACAACGTGCACCTCCAGTTCAGCCCAGCCTTACAGGAGAGCCCTCATATTTGACAAATTACAAATAGAACTGGGCATACAGACTGATTTTACCAGATACATTTATGGCCTAAAAGAAAATCTAATGTTTCAGGTCCACTTCTAATAATGAACCTAAACTCACAGTTATAAAACCTCTCCAGTTTTATGCTGCAAGAACAAGTAGTCAGATAAAGACCTATGTTTTAAGTAGGTTATCATTTTATTGTATCAGTACTCAGGCACACAACATGGCAGGTTTGGGGTTTTTTTTCACATTACAAAAAGCATTAAGTTAAGATCTAAGTTAAGATGCATCAACACGTTTGAAACACGGATATCCATATTGTGCCTTGATAAAACGCATATTAAACTCTCTCCATTCACTCAGTAGCAGCAACACTTCCACTAACAATCACAACACACTTGACTAACGATGTGCCATGAGGTGATAGCAGGAGCAGTTATTCAAGCATCCACCTACTTTCACAGACAAGGTTTGCAAGAAGTTGTAAGCTACGTGCTTTGCATTACTGTATTCCCCATTATATCCCAAACTATTAGAGTCTAGAAAAGGCAGCCAGTATGGAAAGAGCTGCAAAACATGTTGCTATAACATACAGTATAAATGAGACATCACAGTCTGGTTGAGCTCTCCACTTTCCGAAATGCAGGTACCTATATTCCTTCCAAACAAGAATTGTTCTTAACCAAGAGCAGAAGTGTCCCTTTTTTTTAAAAAAAAAAAAAAAAAAAAAAGGCTGAATATAGCCTGACACTCAGAGCAGACTTCACTACAAACCCCTCCTTTCTCCAAAGTGAAGGCTACCACATGCCTGTCTCCTAGCAAACAACCATTCCATAAAAATCAGGCCTGATTTTGTTTAAAACCCCACACAGCAGATCTAGTATGTAACCTGACACATATCGGACAAATTCAGAGTAATCAGAAAGATGGGTACCTATATTGAGAGCTGTTTCTTGTTTGTCCCCCGTCAGAATCCATATCTTAATTTCTGCCTTCATTAGTGTGGCTATTGTTTCTGGAACACCTGTTTGCAGGCGGTCTTCAATGGCTGTAGGCTACTAAGATCCTTAAAAAAAAAAAAAAAAAAAAAAAAAAAAATAATTTAAGGGATGGTTGTCTTAAGATAAATATCTGTTTGGAACACACTCAAAAAGGAATTAAAGACAGCATCTTGCACCTCATTGTTAATACAGCATTTTGACAAGTAATATACTCTACAGGAAGTTTCTGGTGTGGCTATTGTACTTCCTTTGCATACAATTCACATATCAAGAGGTACAGAATGGAACTGAGTGCTCCTGATCAGAAAGATGGCAATGTTTCAAGAGCAATTAATTGAAGTTGGAGAACTCCAAAGCTAGCCTACAGATGAACATACATACTAGAGCATTCGCTAATCACCACAGCAACATGATGAGTGGTCACAGTTTACATGTTTAAGCTCACAAAAAAAGATCACCTGGAATCACATCATTTAAAGTAATTTACATACAGACTGGAAACAATCACTCAAAGCAAAAATTATTGCAAATATTTATGGATATAATCACTACATTTATGTAATACAAGTGGTATGAACATTAATCAATCCAAGTATCACAAGCCTACATACAGATGTCTGCCAGAAAAACATGTCTCGTACAACAAATTTAATACTCCAGTGTTAGCCATATTCTTATACAATTCTAAAGCAATTGCTTGAAGAGATTTGGCCATGTTACAGAAAAAAAGTCAGGCAGACAAAAATACCTAAGAAATAAACCTTGTCAAAATGCACAATCTACTCAGCAGATTTTAACTTTAAAAGCATTTTAATAACTCCTTAGACATGTAAAGATGATCAGTTTAAAATAAATTTACACAAATTTAGTTTAGATATACTGTATCATCTCAGGAATTGCACAGAAAAAGTAACAGCTTCTATTCTTCGTAGGGACTATAATTATTCAAAACAAGTAAAAACAGATGAAGTGAACAGAAGTAGTTAGAAGAGTTGGTGGTGTTCAGCCTGGAGAAGACAAGGCTCCAGGTGGACTTCATTGTGGCCTTTCTGTATACAAAGGGGGTTTATAAAGAAAGATGGAGAAA